>NC_087206.1:56463951-56628951 GCF_015104395.2 Macrobrachium nipponense
TCCGTTGTCCCGACAGAAATTCAAATTTCGCGGCACACGCTACAGGTAGGTCAGGTGATCTACCGTCCTGCCGCTGGGTGGCAGGAATAGGAACCATTCCCGTTTTCTATCAGATTTTTTCTGTCGCCGGTGCCATCAACATTGTTGTTGGTACCTCCTGGCTGGAGTTCTTTTTTCATCGCAATTGATCTTCTTGACCGACTTTTGGTGACGTACTTGGATCGTTGTATTGGCATACGCTATCGTGGACCGTTTCTTGAACTTGATTTTGGATTTTTCTAAGAATGTCTGATTCGAGTGTTGTTGTGAGATGTGTGAATGAGGGCTGCAGGGTGAGAATGCCGAAAACTTCGGTAGATCCTCACACTGTATGCAGGCGTTGTAGAAAGTATGAATGTTCTTTTGCTAACACCTGTAAAGAGTGCGAGAGCCTGAGTGCAGAAGAATGGAAGAATCTTGCTTCTTATATGAAGAAGCTAGAAAGGGATAGGCTTAGGAAAGCTTCCATAAGCCGTAGTAGATCCAGGTCTAGCGATCTAGTTTCTAGCTTTCTAGCTTCTCCCCATCATGCATTAATTAATCCTTCTCCCTCTATTTCTGCCCCTTCACCCATCTTAAATCCTACAGATTCAGCATCGGAAATAGCGGATCTGAAGGCTACCCTTCATAGAATGCAGGTGAAAATGGCGGCATTAGAAGGTAAGAGTGGTGGTGATATAACAGTGGACAGTGATGTGAGTGTCCCCAGTGTAGTGGAGGGGGCGTCTGATCGGCTCTACAAGGCTCCCAGGTCTAGACCTCTTCCAAGCTCCCTGGCCCAGAGGAGAAGGAATGTCGAAAGCCGTACGGAGGTTGTAGAGGTTCCCCACCGGTCAGGTGTCCCTTCGGCAGGTTCTGTTACGCCTCAGACTGCCAGGGATCGCTATAGGAAAAGCATCCTTCGTGAGTGCTTTTCGTCGTCAGAGTCGCTTTCACCTAGAAGAGGGTGGAAAGACACGAATCTTTCTCGCCTCTTGAAGAGGAGCTGGAAAGCTACGGCTCTTGACTGAAGTCCCGAACACTTTCCAGAAGATGCATCTTCGGTAAAAAAGAGAACCTTTTTGACTCCAAGTGCTGTAAGGGAATCTCAGACGCCTTCCAGATCTCCCTCCCCTCGTTCCGACTGGGACAGGGATGCGACGACTACTCAGATCCTACAAAAAGTGCAGGAACAGATCTCCTTATTGGTTGGAGTTCTTTCCAAGAAACCTCCTCGTAGGAAGGATAACTCCCTTCCTATCAAGAGGTCCGCTGCGCTCTCAGAGGTTCCAGAGTTCCGATCTCCCGCTCCACACTCTTACAGGAAGAGTGGAATTGTGTCCGAGCTTCCTGAGATTGTTCCGCCTTCTCTCAAGCAACGAGCTCCGATAGATGAGTGGTTTTCTTCAGACCCGGATGAACCATCTTGGCGAGAAGCGCCAGGTAGGACAGAAGCCCTTTCCAGGCAAGGAGAACTTTCCAGGAGAGAGGAAAGGAGAGAGGAGTTTTCTAGGCGCAAGGCGCCTTCAAAACGAACACAAATGTCCAGGAACGAAGAGCCTTCGAATCAAGTGGACGAACAGAAGGACCTTTCCATGGATTTTTACGAGCAAGAGGCACCTTCCAAAAGTGAGGAGCCTATTAGGCGCTCGAAACTGTTCAGACGCACGGAACCTTCCACAATAACATAACGTGCCAGGCGTGAGTTTCCTTCCAGGCGCTCGGAACATTCCGGACGTTCCGAACTCTCCAGACACGCAGAAGAACTTTCCAAGCAGGAATCTTTTTCCAGACGCGCGGAACTATCCAGGCACGCGGAATTTTCCAAACGCGCGGAATCTTCCAGGCATGGATCGCCTTCCAAACGAGTGGAACATTCTGAACGTTCCAAACTTTCCAGGCGCGCGGAACCTTCCAAACGTGCGGAACCTTCCAGAAATTAATCGCCTTCCAGGCGCTCGGAACTTTCCAAGCAGGAATCTTTTTCCAAACGCGCAGAGCATTCCACTCAAGCGGAATTTTCCAAGCGCTCGAATCCTTCCGAACAAGCGGGAACTTCAAGGTGCGAATCGCCTTTAAGACGCTCGGAACTTTCCAAGCGGGAATCTTTTTCCGGAAGAGCGGAACATTCCAAACACGCGGAACTTTCCGCACAAGAGGAACTCTCTCCAAGCGCGCAGAACTTTCCACCAAAGCGGAACGTTCCAGACATGCGGAACCTTCCAGGCTAGAATCGCCTTCCAAGAGTTCTTCTCCTCGGAAGCCATCGTCCTCTTTGGGACTTCAGAAATCAGAAAGATCTGTTGTATCATGTAAGAGAATAGAAAGGACTTCTAGCTCTCTTCCAAAAGAACGTAGAGAGTCTTTTTCCGCCAGTCCTTCACCGAATAGAGGCTCTCCTAATTCAGAACATGTGCGACCTACAGAGGATTTGTCCGTTTCAAGGGATCTTTCTCCTTCAGCTGGTCTCGAGCTAGAGGATATCTCGGAAGACGAAGCTCCAGCTAATGAAGGACTGTCTAATTATAAGACTTTATCCGCACTTCTGCTCCAGGAATACGGAGAGTCGCTGAGCCCTGCCGCACCTCCTTCTCCTCGGTCTCTCTATTCGAGCAATAAGCCATATAAGTCCTCTTCCTTCTTGAAAATGAAACCGGCCATTTCAATGAAGAAGGCTCTCCAGTCTCTCGGTTCTTGGATGAACTCCAAGAAAGAATTAGGAAAGACTGTCTTCTGTATGCCTCCTGCCAGACTGGCAGGTAGAAGAGGCATTTGGTATGAAACAGGAGAGAATATGGGTCTGTCTCTTCCTGCTTCTGCGGAGTCTGATTTCTCGAGTCTGGTAGACTCTTCCAGGAGACACGCCTTATCCTCTGCACAATCTACTTGGAGCATGTCTGATTTGGACCACCTCCTCAAGGGTATCTTCCACGTGTTGGAAGTATTTAATTTCTTAGACTGGTCCCTTTGGGTAATATCTAAGAAGTCTCAAGTATCGGAAAGTCTCAGCCCAGAAGTGCTTCATAGCATTCTGGCCTGTATTGATAAGGCGGTCCAGGATGGTTCTGGAGAAGTATCTTCCCTCTTTGGAGCAGGGATACTAAAAAAGAGAGCGGTTTTTGGTTAATTTCTGACCAAGGCTGTTTCTCCTTCTCAGAGAACTGCCTTGCTGTTCGCTCCTTTATCAGAACATCTGTTCCCTTCTCAGTTAGTGAAGGAGATATCCCACTCACTTACTGAGAAGGCGACACAAGACCTTCTTGTCCAATCGGCAAAGAAGAACAGAACGGTTACGACGGCTGCTAAGAAAGTCTCTCGTCCATTTCAACAGCCCTTTCGTGGAGGTCCTAAGACACGACCCCCCTTCAAAAGGAAGACTTCCGACAAGCGAGGAAGGTCAGCCTTCCGTCCCTTTAAGAAGGGAAAATGACCTGCAGAACCTCCAAACACTAGTGGGCGCCAGGCTACTGGAATACGTGGAAACCTGGGCAATGAGAGGAGCCGACCCTTGGTCGATGTCGGTTCTGAGGAAGGGATATCGCATCCCCTTCAGGGACAGACCTCCCCTGACTTCAACTCCTCAGGAACTGTCTGCTCGTTACAAAGACCCTGTGCTGAGAAACACGCTCCTTCAGATGGTAGAGGAAATGTGGAACAAGGGGGCCATCGAGCTGGTGCTAAATCCACACACTCCAGGATTTTACAACTGCCTTTTTCTAGTCCCGAAGGCTTCCGGAGGGTGGAGACCGGTTCTAGATGTAAGTGCTCTGAACTGATTTGTAGAAAAGGAGAAGTTCCACATGGAGACGTCTGCATCGGTGATGTCTGCCCTACGTCTAGGAGATTGGATGGTCTCCCTGGACTTACAAGACGCCTACCTTCGTTTCGTAATGAAGGGGAAGATTTATCAGTTCAGGGCCTTGTGTTTCGGCCTATCCACAGCTCCTCAGGTTTTTACGAACCTAATGAAGAATGTAGCGAAGTGGCTTCATTTAAAGGGAATGAAAATCTCCCTTTACTTAGACGACTGGCTAATCAGGGCCAGATCGGAGAAACAGTGTTTGGAGGACCTAAAATCGACCTTAGACTTGATTCGATCTCTAGGATTACTCGTAAACCTCGAGAAGTCTCAGATGATCCCCAGCCAGAACCTGGTTTATCTGGGGATTCAGATGGATTCTCGGGGTCTTCGAGTTTTTCCTTCGCAGAAAAGGCTCATACGAGGCTTTATGAAAGTCTTGAACTTCTTAGGGAAAGAACAAAGTTCAGCGAGAGAATGGTTGAGCCTTCTAGGGACTCTTTCCTCGCTGGAACAGTTCTTTTCCCTAGGGAGACTTCACATTCGCCCCCTGCAATTCTTCTTAAAGAAAGTATGGAACTGGAAGACGAGGCAACTTTCGGACTCGTTCCAGATACCTCTCGAAGTAAAGAATCACTTGAGATGGTGGTTAACCCCTCTCAAAAAGAACGAGGGAGTGTCCTTATCCGTGCTGAACCCAAACCAAGTGTTGTATTCCGACGCTTCGGAAACGGGATGGGGTGCGACGCTAGGAACGAGAGAAGTGTCGGGCACCTGGACGAAGGAACAGGTGTCATGGCACATCAACTGCAAGGAATTGATAGCCATACACCTTGCCCTCAAGTGCTTCGAATCAGTAGTCAGAGACGGGGTGGTCCAGGTCAACTCGGACAACACCACCGCTCTGGCCTACATCCGAAAGCAAGGCAGGACTCATTCGTTCTCCCTCTTCGAACTGGCGAGGGATCTCTTGGTCTGGGCAAAGGAGAGAAACATCATCCTCCTCATGAGATTTGTCCAAGGAGAGAGGAACGTGAGAGCAGACAGACTGAGCAGGAGGAACCAGGTCCTTCCCACAGAGTGGACCCTCCACTCAGAAATCTGTCGAAGTCTTTGGGCTCTATGGGGAAGCCTCACATAGACCTGTTTGCCACGTTCCTCTCCAAAAGGATAGACATCTTCTGCTCGTCAGTAGAGGATCCGAGAGCATTCGCTGTCGACGTCCTTCTACTAGATTGGTTGGGCCTCGATGCATAGCGCCCTTTTCCCCCATTCAAAGTTTTATTCTGGGCAAAGTAATCAAAGAAAATTACGTGGCCTCAAAGGGGATGCGGATGATTCTAATAGCCCCATATTGGCCAGCTCAAGATTGGTTCACAGAGGGTACTGGAGTGGACGGTGGACTTCCCCAGATCTCTTCCAAACAGAGCAGATCTGCCCAGACAACCCCACTTCGAGAGGTATCATCAAAACCTCCCCGCTCTCGCTCTGACTGCCTTTCGACTATCGAAAGACTCGTCAGAGCGAGAGGCTTTTCTCAAAAAGCTGCAAAGGCTATCGCTAGAGCCCGTAGACCTTCGACTACGAGTCTATCAATCAAAGTGGGAAGTCTTTAGGAGATATTGTAAATTGAAGAAGCTGTCCTCCTCCAATACCTCTGTGACCAACATTGCAGATTTCCTTCTTTTCCTGAGGGAGGAATCGCATCTTTCCGTATCCACTATAAAGGGATACAGGAGTATGCTTTCAGCTGTTTTCAGGAACAGAGGCCTGGAAATAGCTGACAATAAGGATCTTCATGATCTGATCCGGTCTTTCGAGACTTCAAAGATCAATACTCCTAGAACCCCGAGCTGGAATCTGGACGTAGTCCTAAAATTCCTAACCTCGAAGAGGTTCGACAACTCACACCTTGCCTCCTTCAGAGATATTACGAGAAAATGTTTATTCCTGTTGTCTCTCGCTACAGCCAAAAGAATGAGCGAGATCACGCTCTTGATTCTAGGGTTGGTAAAGGAGATGCGCCATTTGTTCGTTCCAGACTTTATTTCTGGCGAAAAATGAAAATCCTTCAAAGCCCTGGCCCAGGAGCTTTGAAGTAAAGGGCCTGTCGAACCTAGTAGGCAAAGAAATTGAGAGGTCCCTTTGCCCGGTCAGAGCCCTTAAATTTTACCTGAGTAAAAAGATGCAGCTGGGAGGTTGTCAACAGGGTCTATGGTGTTCTGTAAAGGATCCTAAAAGACCCATGTCTAAGAACGCCTTAGCCTTCTTTGTAAGAAGCGTAATTACTGAGGCTCACAATGATTGCCCAGATGACTCCTTTCAACTTCTTAGAGTTAAAGCTCATGAAGTTCGAGCGGTTGCTACGTCTCTAGCCTTTCAAAGGAATATGTCGCTGAAGAATATTCTCGAAGCGACATATTGGAGATGCAATTCAGTTTTTGCATCTCATTACCTGAAGGATGTCAGGGTAACTTATGAGAAATGCTTCTCTCTCGGTCCGTTTGTGTCAGCGGATACGGTGCTGGTGACTGTCAGAGGCACTTGATGTCGCACAGGCGGCCGTTTAGGCTCTGCCGAGTAAGTGGATAAGACCCCATTGGCAGACCCACAAGATCTCTTAGCCATAGATCACTATCTCACTGAGGCTCTTGAAGCAAACCAGACTCCTGGGCAGTAGCCATGAAGTCTTCCGCTTAATCAGGTAGGAACCAAGGTTTATCTGTACCTACAACATATGTTGTTTACCTGTCTATTTCAGTTTTTAGCTGTCTCTTACCCACCACTGAGGGTGCCAATCAGCTAAGTATATATCTGGCAGGTAAGTTGAATGTATAAAAATGATATTGTTATGATACAATAAAGTTTTATGCATACTTACCTGCAGATATATACGATTAATGGCCCACCCAGCCTCCCCTCAGGAGACAGGTGGAAGAGAAAATCTGATTAGAAGACGGGAATGGTTCCTATTCCTGCCACCCAGCAGCAGGGCGGTAGATCACCTGACATACCTGTAGCGTGTGCAGCGAAATTCGAATTTCTGTCCGGACGACGGAGTCTATAGCTAAGTATATATCTGACAGGAAAGTTCATGTACAAAATCTTATTTTATTATAAAAATCACATTTTTAAAAGTAAATTGTATTTTTCCAAACTATACAAAACTGAGTTCCATTACAATAGGAACTGCTTATGGGGAAGCTGGAACACGGCCATTAAAACTCTTGAACAAGGTGGTTAGGCAGTAGCTACTGTTCAGTAGGCAGGGAGACCTGCTTGCCTGGATGAAAACATTCCACTTTGCCTTTACACTTAGGTTTCAGATTGAAGAGTGGCATGAGATGGGCATCAGTGTAAAGGGCCTCAGGTTTGTATATTTAGGAAAAATGATATTGTTATGATACAATAAAGTTTTATACATACTTACCTGCAGATATATACTTAGCTTTAGACTTCGTCGTCCCAACAGAAATTCAAATTTCGCGGCACACGCTACAGGTAGGTCAGGTGATCTACCGTCCTGCCGCTGGGTGGCAGGAATAGGAACCATTCCCGTCTTCTAATCAGATTTTCTCTGTCGCCGGTACTGTCAACATCGTTGTTGGTACCTCCTGACTTGAATTTTGTTTTTCGTTGCCATCGATCTTCTGAGCTGTATTATTTGGTGACGTATTGGATCTTTGGTTTGGCATACGCTTTTGTTAACTGTTTGTTAGATTTTGCTTCGAAGAAGTAATTAGAATTTGGGTGAGACTACCAAATGCTTAGGTAGACCCTCACAACTTTTGCAAGTAAGGGATATATTAATATTTATTCACTAATGCATGTAAGAAGTGTTTAAACTTGATTGAGGAGAATATACACACTAACTTCCTACTTAAGGAAGTCAGAAAGCATATGACTAGAAACACTTCCTTTAGAAGCTTTAATAAGTCTCGGGCTAATGAGCAGTTGGAGTATTAACAGTACTAGTAGTTGTTGCATCCTCATCACCTTCTTACTTCTCAGAATCTACAATTCATATTTTGCAAATTTGAAGAATATTTGGAGGGAGCTCAAAAGGCGAGCTCTTAAAAGGTAAGAAGTGAATATAGTGTTCCCAGTGCAGTGGAGGGTGCGTCTGATCGGCTCCGTAGCGCTTCCTGGCCTAGACCTCTTCCAAACTCCCAGACCCAGTGGAGGAGGAAAGTCGACAGCCGCAGGAAGGTTAGGGAGAACCCCCACCGGTCAGGCGTCCCCTCGGCAGGATCTGTGGCGACCCAGACTGCCAAGGATCGCCATTGGAAAGGCATCCTCATAAGGTGCATCTCTTCGTCCGATTCTTCATCTGACAAGACAAAGAACCCCAGTTGACAGAGCAGTAGAACGCACCAGCTAAAAACGGGTAATTACTTTGCTGGAAACTCTTGGAATGTATTACCCAAATTATGTCTAGAAACAACTATATGATCTAGTCACATTGTGGTCACGCCCCCGTTGAAAGATCATTAGAGCGTTCCAGCAGCCAAGCGCGAGCTGCGTTCCAACAGCCAGGCGCTAGCCGCTTACCAGCAACTAGGCGCTAGCCTCGTTCCAGCAACCAGGCGCGAGCCGCATTCCTGCAACCAGGCGCGAGCCACGTTCCAGCAACCAGGCGCGAGCCACGTTCCAGCGGCCAGGCGCGAGGAGTCAACCAGGCGCCAGGATCTCCCACATCGCCTTATGAGTGAAAGGTCAGCCGCGAGGCTCCTCTTATTAGTTTTTTCGCAGGATCAGCCTTCTCATGGCAAAGGCGCAAGATGTCGCACAGAGCCAATCTCGGAACAGGAATCCTGCCCCTCCCTCGAGTTTGGTGGTTATCGGGAAAAGCTATATGCTCGAATTCCTAGATTACTTACTCTCATATAAGTGCGGTTTTCCCTCGTTAGTGACATATTGCACATTTTGTCGAGCAAGTGTGTAACACATCATTGACAAAAATATTTACTCTGTCTCGAAAAAGGGGTTTGTTCTCATTGACAAAGATCTTAATAACATTTTATTGTGTAAGCATAGGAAAATCGCAAGCAAATATATTTAAGCGAAACAGGATTCGCTAAATACAGAAGCTCAGTTGGTGTTGTTGTAATTATACCTTTTAGCGTTTTCCCTACACCGGAAACTCCTGGAATGTTGCAAGGAGTACCGATTAATTGCACTTAGACTAATGGTCCTTTCGGTTGCCATCCGTAGAGGAATCTTCGGTACGCTTATATGACTTGAACCAAACAGTAGAAAAAATAACGCAAAGGTAAAATACGTAGAGTATTGTAGTCATTGGAACAGCTATTTCTCATCTACATTCTTTCCTCTATGAGGAAGAGAGAGAAGGGATATCGACTGTCTTCGTTCTCTTCGACAAGGAAGAGAATTATTATTAGCCGAAGAAAATCCTCAAGTGAGAACCGAGGACCGAAGACGGAAGTTCTAGCTTCCTACGCTTTTGGATATAAGACTTCATAGACTTAATCTCCAAGTTTTTTTCCTGGAAGAGCCTCTAACCAATGAAGGAGAGCTCTTCCGAATCCTCGCATCAGGTTTTCGGCTTGATAATTTTAATAGACCTATTCCTTCATTTAATGGAGTATCTGGCAACTCAGGAAGAATACTGCGAGACAACGAACGTAGATTGCTGTCACTGTAGACCAACGCAGTACCATCTAGTTCTAGGTCATGAGTGGTCGGTTACATCTCTCTCTCCTACGGGATTGACTGCCTAACCGTATCTCTCCCCCTACAATCACGGACTTTAGCCTTGGATTGAGGGGAATTTGTAAGCAAACATGAATAAACATTGTCTGCGTTTTGCTAAGATACGTCTCGTTGGATAGGAGCCGCTGGTCTGGTTTTGATTTGTGAATAGAGAGAGAGAGAGCTATATCGACAAGTTGGATCATGCTCAACCCTTTGGATGCATATAGTGCAGTGCAAGTTTGAGTGAGGGTGTCGGAGGGACGTATAGTACCAATGCATTTGTATATTTTGAAAGTAAGCGTTGTAGATGATGCTACTTTCTGACTGCCATAATAGGCAGGTGTTGATGCATATTGAAGAGTGTTTGTTTGCTTGATTTGATGCAAGCAGAGAAAATTAAAGCTTTCAACAGAAAGATCTCTTACACCTTTTCATGCTGTTTACCGCAATGTATCAGAATTATGGGCGATTCTAATGCGGAATAGCACTTTATTATACAATGCTCTCATGCTTATGAAAGCATAGCCTTATTAGAGAACGGAGCATACTCAGTGAGACAATGGATGAGTCTGCTGGGAACCTTTTCTTCGTGGAACCTTTTCTTCGTGGCAGAAGTTTGTTTCCCTGAATGGACTACAATGCAGACCTATATAAATTTTTTCCTACCAAGAAACGGAAATAATATACGAGATGGTGCTGGGTAACGTGACAGAGGTACAGATGTCCTGGCACATAGTCTAAAGAATTGCAAGCAATTTTGTTGACTCTACAATTCCTCGATACAGCGAGTTGTTAACCGAAGGGTTCAGTAGCCTCTCTGATAGCAGGCTCGGTAGCATCACGGTCCGTTCCTGATTACGTTCCCCGTCTAACTGGACGGGGGTTTGATCCCCGGGAGGGACGAAATGATTTTTATCAATTAGGTTAATTCCACCTCTCTCTCATATCTCAAGGAGCATCAATAATCTCTCTCTTCGCCCCGGTTCGCGTTAACAAAAGAGAACCTGTTTGGAGCACAGGCACGGAACGTAACGATCCTCAAGAGGTTCGCTGTACTTGTCACGACCGTGAGAATCGTCTGGATCGACGATAATAACTCTTGACGTCTGAATAATCTTCATTGAAAAGAGAGTTGTGGAAACCTGGGAGACGTCTTGTTCATAGATCTCTTCGCAATGTTGAAGACGAAGAGGCTTCCTCTAGACTGCTTCCTTCTTCTCGATCCAAGAGCGGTAGCATTATACGCCATCCTTTAGTTTAGAAGGGGATTAAATATTAGTCTTTTTTCCCCTATACAAATTCTTAACAGATGTATTATGATAATTACTGGCGTCAGGGGGAGAGAGGATGATGCTTTTCGCCCCATTTTTAGCCAACAAGAGGCTGGATTCACAGAGGTCACGTCCTTCCTACAGCACTTTCCAAAGGCCTTCCCCAGAGAGTCGGTCTACTCTATCAGCCTCACTTAGAAAGGGACCTCAAAACCTATCCACTCGGAGTCTGTGCGTGCAGACTGACGAGAAGTTGACATGAATGGAAGGGTTTTTCTAGGTGAATGGCAAGTGTCATGGCCAAGACAAAGAAGTGCTGCAGATCTTGCTAGGTTGGATGAATAAATTATCCTTTTTCGATAACTCTGTGACCTAAATGAATGTTTTCTTCCCTTTCTGAGAGAAGAATCACCTTTGGATATATCTGCTATCAAAGAATACAGTAGCAGGCTATACTCTGTCTTTACAAAGGGTCTTAAAGATAGCAGAGGACTAAGATCTTAGGGATCTCATAAGATACCTCGAGATAACCAAGAGTAGGACATCATGTGCTTCGAGTTGGAATCTTTTCATGGCCCACAGATTCCTTGTTCCGACAGGTTGGAACCTCCTCATCAAGCTTCTTTTAGAAATCTTATGAGGAAATTCATTTTTTCTCTTGGCCCTAGCAACTACCAAGAGGACAAGTGAATTTCATGTATTGGAGTCTCGCATCGAATTCAATGGAGACTCGGCGATTGGTTCTTGCCAGCCCATTATTTCTGGAAAAGAACTAAAACCCTTCTAACCCTGGCTCAGAGCTTTGAAGTCAAGGGACTTTCCCATTTTATAGGGTAAGAGATAGAAGGGTCTCTTTGCCCAGTCAGGGCGCTTAAGTTTTATCTTCAGCAGAAGAAATGGCTTAAGGGTTGCCTACAGAGTCTTTGGGGTGCTATGAGGGCCCAAAGCGCTTCCCAGAAGGTACTCAGAAGGATACGACAAAAGCCAAGAAAGCCCGGGGTTCGCCCTCTTTTGGCTCAGAGTCATCTTCGACTCCCAGACCTTCCTCCCCTCCTTCGGGCAAGGAGAGGGAAGATTCTGAAACGAGAAACCTGCTTAACATGCAGGAATAGATCTCATCAGAAACGGAAGTACTCACGAAGGATCCTCCTTGGAGGAAGACTCTTCTCTCTCGTCCTATTAAGATATCCTATCGTCTACTGGACGTACCTGGCTCCTAGCGCCTCCCCTCGTCCTAGGCCAGAGGCTCCAGGTATAATAGAACCTTCCACCCTTCTCCAGTCTCCGGACAAACTATTGTTGGTTTGTTCAGGATCCTTGGACATCGAAGCCCAGCCAGGCTCCAAGTGCCAAACAGGCTAAAAGTGCCAGATGCAGACAGCCCGGACGAGCGCGTTTATTGTCCAAGGCGGCTCCCTGATCCCAACTCCTTGACGAGGTGGGGGGCTTAGGGATCCACTGCAGAGAGAGTATTGCCCCTTTATGGCTACGCTCTCTGCTGTGGATCCAACTGAACATTGGGACCTTTTAACTCCTTTTACTCCTCCTCCTTTTAAATTTCCCATTTCACTTCTCCTCCTTTCGTTGACGACCTTGGCATAGTTTTGACTATTGAATTGACTGCTCTTTTAACTTGATGGAGGGTGGAGTTGGACGGCATGCCACTCCACCCGTAAAACTAGAGTACCTGACGTGGTTGAGCGAGGGGAAATTTTTATGTCAAGCCATGCCTGCAGTGCTGGGTCCGATCTCATGGGACTGACGACCCTTAAGGCATTGTGGGTATGGCGTATATCCAGGTGAGTGTCCCAGGGCAGTTACCATGGTGTAACAGTATTGCTCCTCCCCCAGTCGGGCCTCCCTGGTGAGAGGGACCTCATCCTGGACGAAATTTAAATCTTAATTATATGGAAAATTTTAACAAACCCCCTCACGACTTATGGAACGGATTTGGACCACTCTGAATGAAAGCTCAAGTCACAAAGACAGGTTGGTATTAAAACTTTAATACCATATACCAGACCAAGGAACCTAAGTACCGACATGACCCAACTTTGACTCACTTTGACTCCCTCTTTGGGAGTGGAAGTTGGTCAAGGTTTCTTACTATGGAAGCAGAACAAAATATTTCAGCTTTGAAATTGGAAAATTGCTTATTAAATAGCCATCCAACGGCAGAAATGTCGTTCAGAAAAATAAAAGAAAAGACTTGGCTTATAGAAGCTACAACAAAAAGTCAGTCTGAAGATTATTTGTCTTTAAAAACAATAGATAACATTATTGTCAAAGTAAAAAAACATGATAATATGAACAGTATCCAGGGTACCATCTACTTTCCTGACAATAACGACGAGCCAATAAATAAGAAAATGCTGTTAGATCTCTCAAAAAGAGATACCCCAAGGTAGAGGATTGCGAGGTTTATGATGCAATAAGCAAAAGAGGTAATAAACAAATACTAAAAATAGCAAAAATAAAATTTGAGGGTTCAGATCTACCTCAAAAAATAAAAATTCTAGGTCAAAATAGAGAATTAAGACCCTATATTCCAAAGCCACTGCAGTGTCAAAATTGCAGTAAGTAGGACACACAAAGAGAAATTGTAGGAATGAACCGGTGTGCGCTTACTGTGGATCTACAGAACACACCACCAAATGGAAGTGCAGGTGAACCTAAGTGTGTAAACTGTGAGCAGAATCATCATGCAAGATCCAAAGAATGCATGCATTACATATACAACACTGAACTAAAAATGTTAAAAAGACAAGGACAGGCATGCCTATAGCAGAGGCTAAATTAGAATTAAAAGTGAGAGGAATTCAAGATCCTGCTAAGAAACGTACATATTCCTCTATAACGGGAACCAGTAATGAAACAAAAAAAAACATACAGATAGAAGTAAACAAGATGCAACAAAGTAGATCTCAAGAAGAAGTCTGTAATATGCAGGAAAAAACTAAGATAGTAAAAAATCAGGAAACAAGTGCAAATGAATTAGATAATATTCTATCAAATTCATTTGAGGTGTTAATGCATATAGAAGCACAAGAAAATACTATCACAGAGGTGGAAGTAGGAAGTTGTGATGTACCGAAAATTAAAGAAAAAAAAAGACCTTTAGAGAGAACACCACCAAAAACAAAGAAACCAACTATAATCAGAGAAACATCGGTCAAAACCAAAAACCAAAGATATGAAGAAAGACAAAAAACAAAAATGTGGACATACCTTTATCTCCTAAAATAATAATAAAACCTATGGATGCAGAGATCCAAAAACCAAAGAAGTGGAGGAGAACCATACCATGGATGATGGTGACTATGTCAAGGGTGATTGAGGTATTACGTCCTATCAACCAATAAATCGGTTACAATAAGGGAACAAATAAAGCAGTATATAGACATAACAACAACCATGTGGCTTGGGACTGCAATGATTGCTTCATTGCATTGTGCAAAGATAACAAAAATATTACAAAAGATTACTTAACAAATATTATAAGAAATTTTATGAAATATAGAAAGAAAGAGGCCACCGATTTAAACACCCATGAAAAAAGGATGTATGTGCATTGAGCACTTAAAATATTATAAAGATAAAAAACAACTGAATGTGGTAAATAAAATTTTAGAAAAAAAAAAAAAAAATTCAAAGTTGATGATAATACAAAAAAGAAAACAAAATACGACCGATATAACATAATATTTTCAATAGTATTATACAATGGAACGTGAATGGTCTACAGACCAGATTACACCTGGGAGAAGTACAAAGGTTATTAAAGGAATATGAACCAATGATATTATGTCTACAACTGTCAATAATACAATTCCAACAATAGGTAAATATACCTTATATCAACATCACAGGTAGAAGAAGGAAATTTAGGTACAGCCATATATGTACATACAAAGTATGTTATGACAAAGTACCTGTAACATAGCTGACCTCCAAATATCAGGTATTAAAAATTCGAATTAAAAAAACTATAATTATATCATTTATAATTTATACAACCAACCAAATAAAAATTACAATATTGATAAACTTAGAGAATTACTTAAAAATGCCAAAGAACCTAGTTAATAGTAGGGGATTTTAATGCTCACAACCCAATATGGACTGTAACTGTTCAAACTCAAATAGAGCAGGAAGTAAAGTAGAAGAACTTATAGATTCAAATGAAATTACATATGTTGTATAAATGATGATGAAGTTAGCCACATATTATTCAAAAAACACATGGAACATTTTCCTCTGTAGACTTAACTCTATGTTCAAACAAGTATAGTGACAGATTAGATTGGAACACAATTGATGACTTGTACACCAGTGATCATTTCCCAATATTAATTTCCTTTTTACAAAATAACCCAGCAAAACACGTTCCTCCCACTATAATATTTATAAAGCAGACTGGGAGCAATATGAAATGCATACTAGAAGTATACCACCATTTGAATATCTAAAAGACCATAATGAAACTAATAAGTTTCTTGTTCATTTCATCAAAAATGCTGCTGATAAAGCAATACCAAACTCAAAACCCCACCCCATCCAACAAAACACAAAGTTCCATGGTGGTCCGAAAAGCTAACAGAATTAATAAATATAAAACACTCAATAGGGAGACGATTGGATAATTTGAATAGAAAGTTCAGTAAAATAAATAAAACATTACCAATATTGAGAAAGTACTTTACAAAAAATGATTATATTGTTACTAGAAATTGAGGCATTAAAAACCTATATACAACAAAATATCTGCAAAATTTCGAAAGGAAGTAATTCAAGGAAGAATAATTTCATGGAGGAAATATGTATCAGATCTCTCTAATAATACTTCCATAAAAAAAAATATGGGAAAAATTCAGGAAAAATAAATGGTACCCATATGAAACCACCCAGACATGCCATATTAAAAGACGGAAAAAAGAATACTCGATCCAAAAGAAATGAGTAATAATAACAGGAGAAAACTTAGCAAATGTAAGTAGTGACAGAAATTTAGATGATCACTTCCGCATAAAGAAAAATAATATAGAACTAATAACAATAAATTTCGAAACAATAGAAGACATATATTATAATAGAAAATTTAATATGGAAGAGTTTGAAATATGCTCTCACTAACAGCAATAAATCTGCTCTGGAGGTGACAATATTTGTTTTGAGATGATCTGCCACTTAGCACCTCTGGCGAAGACATACTTGTTACAATTTTATAATCATTTATGGCTTAGAAATTTATTTCCTGATGAATGGCGTAAAGCTATAATTATTCCTATCCCAAACCTGGAAAAGATCCAAGTGATGCAAATAACTACAGACCAATTTCTCTAACAAGTTGCTTGTGCAAGTTACTAGAAAAAATGGTAAATGCTCGATTAACATGGCACATTCGAGAAAATAAAATCTTGACTCCCACTCAATTTGGGTCACAGTGTGCAACAGATCTACGTTAGATTCTCTCTCTAACCTCGAAGACCGATATACGAAGAGGATTTTGAGCGAAAGCAAATAACTGTAGCAGTCTTTTTTGACATCGAAAAGGCTTATGATACTACCTGGAGGTACCCTATATTAAAAACTTTACAAAATAACAACATTCGTGGACATTTACCTAGGTCATCCAAAACTTTTTAACAAAATCGTAGCTTTCAAGTGAGAATCGATGATGATTATCGAGAACATTTTCCACTTGAAAATGGTGTTCCACAGGGAAGTGTCCTTAGTGGCACACTGTTTACCCTGGCAATAATGAATATTAATAAAAATCTACCCACTGGAATTAAAAGCAACCTTTACATGGATGATTTTGCCATATATTATTCAGCCTCTCGTATTAAAACATGCAGAACGCATCATTAATAAAAGTTATATAAAAAATAAATGAATGGAACCTCATCTGTAGGATTTAAGTTATCCATACATAAGACTCAAGCAGTAGTAATTTTATAAAGATAAAAGATGGATGAATGATGAAGTAATAGATTTAAAAATCAGAAATCATAGTATACCAATTAGACAAACTGCAAATTTTTAGGTTTAGTGTTTGATACTCACTTAAAACTGGAAACCACACACAACATACTTGAAATCAAAATGTAAAAAAGCATTAAATCTAATTAGAAAATTATCAAACACTAATTGGGGAGCCGTAGACAAACCCTTACATTACTGTACAAAGCAACAGTCCTATCTATAATTGATTACGGTAGTGAAGTATATGGCTCGGCGTCAGACGCAGCACTGGAAAACGTTGGACCCAGTTCATAATGAGGGCCTTAGAAATATGTTCAGGAGCCTTTAATTTAAATCATCACCGACCTCTTCCTTACAGGTTGAATGTGGTGTTGAACTACCTCTCTCTCTCCATAGAGAGCTAGTTATAATGAAGAGTGCTTGAGGAATTAGGACAAGTGATTCTCCAACAAAAAAATTATTTGAACTCAGAGATATTTTTATAAACAATCATCCAACCCCCTTTTCCAATTAGAGCTAGAAGACTGTTTGAGTCACTAAATGTGAATATACAAATTCCTCCAGTAGTAAACTTACCTCCCGCCTTGGACAATGAATAAAATGAAAACTTGCACACAATTAAAATATTTATCAAAAAAATACTTATATACGCCATCACACCATAGACAACACACAATAGAACATATGAACCGAAAAGGTCCACATTATGCAATATTCACAGATGGATCTAAATCGGAACATGGAGTGGGATATGCTGCAGTGTCCCAGGACAAATCATACCAATTCTCTCTTCCTAATACAGCTTCAGTATTCACAGCAGAACTTTGCGCAATAGCCTCGGCCATAAAAATAAATTAAAGAAACATCACTCAATAATTTTTGTGATTTTTAGTGACTCGAGAAGTGCCATAGAAGCCATCCAGAGTTACAACCAAAAAAAATAATATAGTACAACAAATTAAATTATCACTTCATAAATTAGATATTATTGGGAAAAAAGTAGAAATATGTTGGATCCCTGCCCATGTAGGGATCAAAGGAAATGAAGAGGCTGACAAAGCAGCCAAAGAAGCAATTCAAAATGACAAGATCAAGTGTGAATCTCCCAACGAGTGATTATGTAACATACTTAAAGATGGGTATTTTAAGGAATGGCAACATATTTGGAATGAAGAGTCAGAAAATAACAAATTAAAGCAAATAAAACCTGATGTTGGAAAGTGGAGTTCATCATATCAGAGAGAGAGACATGAACAAGTAATTCTTGGACAACGTCTCGTATAGGCCATACCCGTCTGACACATGGACACTTAATGAGCAGCCCACACGACAAACTCTGCTCCAGAGTGTTCGGAGTGCAAGGAGTTGGTAACAGTTCAGACATGTCTAGTGCGAGTGTCCAAAGTATGACCAGCAGAGACTGTCAACTTTTGGAAATAAGACAATAAAAGAAATTTTGTCAGAATCTTTTACATTTTCGGTAGTTCCGATTTTGACTTTTTTGAGGAACTGCAATTTAATTGATAAAATATAAAACATTGGTGTTTTTAGTGAATTTTAAAACATTTCAAATGTTAAAACAATAATTCTGAATTTTAATATACCGTTTTAGTATGTATGTAAGGGAACATGAGGTAAAGTATTTATTGTGTGTGTGTTCTAGTATGAAAGCATTTGCCATGGTGCAATTTATTTATTTATCCTGAATGACCAACTTGGTCCCAGCTCTGGCCTAAGAGCTAGACCTGGCATTTTATCTAATCCTTCGGGCCAGCCCTAGGAGAGCTGAAAATCAGCTCAGTGGTCTGGTTAAACTACTTTTATAATAATAATAATGTCCAAGGCGGACAAAGCGCGGGCCTCCAACTTGGCGTAAAGCGCCAGATGCGGACAGACCGGACAGGAGAGGGTGTCCGATGTGGACATCGCCAGCCAGCCGCGAAGCTACAGCCAGGCTCGAAGCGCCAGCCGGGCGCCAGGCACCAGAAGCTTCAGCCAGGAGCCAGGCTCCAACCAGGCGCCAGAAGCGTCAGTCAGGCACCAGGTGCCAGCAAAGAGTGATGCGCCAGCCAGGCGCGAGGCGCCAGCCAGGCGCGAGGCGCCATCCAGGCGCGAAGCGCCAGCCAGGCAACAGGCTTCATCCAGAAGAGATCCATATCAAAGAACGCCCTGGCCTTCTTTGAGAAAAGTGTGATCTCCAAAGCACTTGATAGTGCCTTGATGATTCCTTCAAACAGCTGAGAATTAAAGCGCATGAAGTGCGAGCTTTTGCGAATTCTTGTTCTTTCCATAGAATATGTCAATAAAGGACATATTAGCTGTCACAGATGGGAGATGCAACTCTGTGTTGACTTCCCATTACCCGAAGGAGGTCAAGATAACCTACGAGAGATCCTTCCCTCTTGGTTTTTACGTGTCTGCGGATACGTTGCTGGGATAGGGAGCCGATACTGATCCTTAACTAGCGAGTTAAATTTTATCTAACGTCGAGTTTTTAGGGTTGTTTGAAAGGAGTTTGAGTATAACTCTTTTCAAATTAAGTACTAACCCTCGTGTTAGGATCAGGTGATCGGGATCGGTGTTGTGCTCCTTAGTTATGCCACTAGGCAAGGTGTGTTGTCATGTAAGCGGGCGAACCACCTTTTGACAAGATACTACTTGGATTCTACCATGTAACTGGATCAGATATCCCTTTGGTAGATCCGAAGAGTCTTTCAGCAAACAGTCACGCCCCCTCGCTGTAGCTCTTCAGGCAAGGCAGACCCATAGACAGTGTCCATGAAGTCTTGGCTCCTTGTGATAGTAGTACTAGACAGGTTCTGTCATGTAAGCGGGCAAACCCCCTTTGACAAGACCCTACTTGGATTCTACCATGTAACTGGATAATAAATCCCTTTGGTAGACCCAAAGAGTCTTTCAGCAATAGGTCACGCCCTCGCTGTAGCTCTTCAGTCAAGGCAGACCCATTGACAGTGTCTATGAAGTCTTGGCTCCTTCTGATAGTAGTAGACAGGTTCTGTTATGTAAGCGGGCGAACCCCCTTTGACAAGATCCTACTTGGATTCTACCATGTAACTGGATAACAAAATCCCTTTGGTAGACCCAAAGAGTCTTTCAGCAATAGGTCACGCCCTCGCTGTAGCTCTTCAGGCAATGCAGACTCATAGACAGTAGCCATGAAGTCTTCTGCCTAAACAAATAAAAACCAAGGTTTTTATATCCTACAACATGTGTTGTTTCCCTTTTCTATGTTATATAACTGTCTCTTTCCCTCCACCAAGGGTGCCAATCAGTGAAGTATATATCTGACAGGAAAGTTCATGTACAAAAATGATATTGTTAGTATACAATAAAGTTTTGTACATACTTACCTGGCAGATATATACGATTGATGGCCCTCCCTACCTCCCCTCAGGAGACAGGTGGAAGAGAAAATCTGATTAGAAGACGGGAATGGTTCCTATTCCTGCCACCCAGCGGCAGGGCGGTAGATCACCTGACCTACCTGTAGCGTGTGCCGAGAAATTTGAATTTCTGTCGGGACGACGGAGTCTATAGCTAAGTATATATCTGCCAGGTAAGTATGTAAAAACTTTATTGTATACTAACAATATCATTTTTATATATACTATGTAATTACCAAGAAAGTGGGCACGGACAGTTGCCTACACCAAAAACAAAGAACGCTACAGCAAATTCAAAATTTAAAGCTGCTGTTTAAGTGGAAACTAATAGCTATGTAATTACTTGGTAAGTATATATTAAACATAAGAACATAGATGTTGTAACACCAGTTTTAATAGACAATCATTATAAAGATATCTTTTTTATGTACAACTTACCAAGTAATTACATGCTCGGAGCCCTCCCACCTCCCCTCATGGAGATAGAACACGAACAAATTTGAGCTCCTGAGCTGTACTGTACCTATTCTTCCCCGAAAGTGGGCGGGGTCAGTCACCTACACCAGAACAATGGAGCGCTACTGGGAATTTTTAATTTTAAGCTGCCATGAAAGTAGGAACTAATAGCATTATAATTCCTACTTGGTAAGTATAGTATATAAAACCTTATTTTATTATAAGAATTTCATATCTTTTATAAAAGTCATTGTTATAAGTTATATTTAATTAGATTTCAATATCTCTTGTATTTATTCTGAATAGATAATATATATTATTTACGATGATTTATATTTCAGGATATGGATGATTTGGAGAAGTTATTCCAAATATTTTTGGAGGATGAGCAACTTTGTATAGATTTTGCTATAAATGAAAAGGCATCCATTGTATCTCCAGGGTCTCCAGAGCTTTACCTTAAAACTGTTGTACAGCAGCCTCAAATTAGAATAAAGGAGTGTACGGTTTATCTCCGCAACTTCAAGACAATGTCTGAAAATGAATTACAAAAGTGTGGAGTATATAATTTAAGAAAAAAGCTCAGAGAATATGAGAAACTTGTAAAGTTGAAAAAGTCTGTTGTGGAAACTGAAAGTAAACTGAGGGGCAGTAGACGTGAATCATCATTTAACAGAAGAGAGGCAAAATCAGAGCACAAGTCATTGCATAAGGAAAAATCAAGGTGTGATGTCAAAAAGGATAAACCATCAAGATATCATAACTCTTCTGAATTATCTAGGAAGAACAAATTTTCTGGTATGTAATGTTATAAATAATGGCACACAAGTGACTGACTTTGCAAGAGACAGAGAGGGAGGAAATGTTGAACAGTAGTATATCTATAGTAACTTTTTTTCTTAAACTCACACAATGTCATTAATATCATTTTGTTCCTTTGCAAATATAAACAATGTCATTAATGTAATTTTGTTCCTTCACAAATATAAACTTTCGTTCTTTATTAGGGATTTAGCTTGCGAATGCGAGCTGGAATAGCTATTTAATTCTCAGACAAGGTCATTAACTACCAACGGTAAAGGGGAAGCCCTGCCCATTTGTTGGTCTGCACTCCACTTTGCTTTTGGCTGCCGTCGTGTGATAGTTGTTGGTTTTTTATTTATCCAAACCTCTCAATCACTTTAGCTTACTTTTGGAGAGGAAATGGCAGGGTTTAGGCAGTGTCCAGGGAGGACAGGCCTGTTACTCTCCTCTATGGAGGTTGACCCCTTCCACATTGTGTCATGCCATAAACCTGATTGTAACCAAAACAATCTAACCCTATGGAGGAGTGATGAAGTAGTTGCATTTGACAATGTTCTCAAGGGTCGCTTGTAAAAGAGAGAGAGAGAGAGAGAGAGAGAGAGAGAGAGAGAGAGAGAGAGAGACGAGAGAGAGAGAGCAGAGAGAGAAGAAGAGAGAGAGAGAGAGAGAGAGAGGGGCTGGTTGTTTTGGTTGTCTCATTAGGTTGTTTGTGTTTGTATGGGTAGTTAGTGAGTGAATTTCTTGTTGGCAAGAGGTTGGGTTCGTCTGTGGATACGGTCGCGGAGCCTTGAGGGAGTGAGAAGTGATCAGTCTGTATTTGGCAATCAGTCAAGTGAGGAAGTTTTTTGGACAGAGGTAGTGAGATGCTGTTCTGTGTTTTCTGGATTGTTTTGATATTGTGTAATTGAGTTTGTTGTGCGTGTGTCCATCTGGAGGTTGTTGAGCTTGTGAGTTTGTTGTGTTTGATTTGTGAATTATTGTGGTTGTGAGTTGTTGTGTAGTCTTGGTGTTGATTGGTGTTTGTTTGTGTTGTTGGTTTGTTGTGTAGTCTTGAAGTTGGTTGGTGTTTTTTGTGTCAGAATTATGGTGTTTGTTGAGCTGTGTGAAGTTTTGGTGCCATAGGTGTTTCTTTGTGTAGTGATTTGTTGTGTTGTTTTGGTGCTTCATTTGGTTTTTTGTTGTATGATATTTAGCCGTTGTTGTCTCAACAACTGAATCCAGTGGACAGCAGAGCATCTTGCCCTGATTGTGTCAAGTTTCCTGGTGAGAAAATGTATTTGAGATTGTGTTTGTTGCTTTGCTGAACCAAGTGGCCTGTTGGCAATTAAAGTAACGTAAAGGGGAAAGTGTGGCTGGGGGAAATTAAAGTAACGTAAAGGGGAAAGTGTGGCTGGGGAGGTCTTACTCGCTTTGGTTTTTTTAACTTCTGATCCTGCCACATTATTTTGGCGCCCGAACAGGGACTGCTGGTGTGGCTGTAACAGGGCAGCTGGGACAGCAAGGATGGTATGAAGGGTAATGTCCTCATGCTTATACTCACTCAGTTTGCAAGAAGTGAGGACACTTTCGTTTCCTGTCTGATTATGCAGCTCAGGTTAAGGCGATAAAGGAGTATCTATTGGTAGTTTTTTATATACCTTTCGGGGATAAGTGCAAACCTCTGATTATTGGATATGGGCAGTCGCAACCTCCTAACATGCATGGAGAGACTTGGGACCAGTACCTTACATGATGGAGACAGTGAAGGCCATTTGTGATTCTTTTTTGGTTGTCCTCCACTGGTTTAATCTCCCTCTTATGGCTTCTTTTGTCTTCAGCAGAAATCTCTCCTAAGTCTCTTTTTAGTAGGAGGTTGCATATAGAGGGAATGATGGTCCAAGGGTAATTCTTTGGGACTAGCTCCGTAAGTAATTGGAGATATTCTTGGACATTTGGAGGCTGACTAACAGGAAGTGTCTGCCGATATACTTTTTGGTTTTCTAGCATGGTTTTAGTGCCTTTCCAAAGAACAGTCAAACTTGTGGTACACATCCTAAGTCATGCAAGTTCCTTCAAGATATTTACAAGAAGGTATTGCTGTTCTGTGCATTTTGGTTGGGTTAGTGTGCAGCCCTCTGTAAGTTTTCTCAGGGACTTTGTTGCTCATTGGTGGATAGTGTCGACTGTAGGAGCAAGATACTTCTACTGAATCAGTGATTCAAGTTGGCTAACTCTATCAACAGTATTACAAAGTCCAAGAACCTGTTGCTTCTTTTGGCCCAATTTCTATGGATTATATTTTCAATTCTCTATATCCCCATTCTTATCTAGTGATATGGGGATGATACTTAATTATGCATGCTTGTCGGTCAAAGATGAATAGGCACGTGTAGAACCATCTTTGGCTCCATAACTGTAGGAGGGACTCTGTAACCAAGAATTGCCCATTTTGTTCTTAAACCTAAGTCCAGGTTTTGGTCTTTTCCCTTTGTCATGCAACACAAACCAAATTTAACTAGTCATTACATTTTCATGCAACATAGAATGGTCAACACTACACCTGGTAAAACATTTTAGATGTCAGGGCAGTGGAGAGACATCTGGATACTTAGCAGGTTTATTCATAGTCAGAAACAAAGTCTTTGTGGGAAGTTTGCTGCTTTGAGTGAAATGAAACAGCATATTGGTTTGATCATTCATTCTGTGAAGGACAGTGTTTTAGCAATTGGGGATTCAGGAAGAACAAACTGCCTACAAGGGCCTTTACATCCATAAGTTCGGCAGTTGGTGTGGGATTTAAGGAGCACTCATTTGGACTAGCATGTAGATGAACAGGAACGCCCAAATGATTACTACTTCTTTGATGGGCCTCAGGCTTGAGCAGTGGATGTTTCCTTAAATTTGGTCTAATTCAGACTCATAGGCCTGCCCCTCGTATCTACTCTGAATTCTGTTGCGCAATTTCAAGTTCAAGAATTGCTTAGTGTCTTCTGTAGAACCCTTGTAGCCTCAGGGCAAATGATTTTCAGAATTTCCAATGCTCTCGGTAGATGTCTCATTCTTCCATTAACAGGAAATCAGCCCTACTTCACAATTCCATACACTTCCATTAACTTAGGCATCTTAACTGCTTGGAGATGTTAGAATGTCCCCTCCCAATAAGATTTTCAAGTTATCATAGGGTCTGTCCTTAATTTAAAACTGTCATGGCTTAGGGTCAGAAGCAGTGGTTTATGTATTGCTGAGGGTGCCATTCTAGAGGAATTTTCAGCTCCTGGAACCTTGTAGACGTCATATTTTCTGTTTAAAGATAATAAGACTTTCCACTGTCTACTTCCAAAGTTTTCGTTCCATACATACTTTCCTCAGTATTGCATCAAGTACTTTTAGATCTTGCTGAGGACCAGCACTGTAAGGTGTTGAGATTGAAGCCTCTTCATCTCTATATCAGTCTCTCTCTGGAGTTTAGATGCAGGTCTAAACTTTTATCTGAATTTACTATGAAAGCTTTCATTTAGCACTAGCAGCAGTTAAGTAAATTTATTACCAACACCCTTCTTTAAGCTGTTGTAAAGGGGAATGCTATTTTAGCTTTCTGCCTTGGCTATGTTTTACACTAACCTGTAAGAATTCCAATGTAACCCCTTAGTGGGAAATAAGAGGAAACTTCGCTGTCTTGTTGGGGCAATTAAAATTCAATCAGATAGGTTAAACCTAGAACATCTTTATCATCCTTTTAGAAACTTTGAACATCTTTGTAAAAGGTTAATCCTGGAAGAGGCAAAGTTAACCTCTTGTTTTGTGGTTTTAGGAAACATAGATGTCATTGTCAAAGGTTAAGTCTGGAAGAGGCAGAAATTAACCTTTTGTTTTGTGGTTTTAGAAAACCTAGCTGTCTTTGCCAATTGTTAAGCTTGAAGGCAAAGTTAAGTTTTTGTTTTGTGGTTTTAGAAAACCTAGAATGTATTTGTGAAAGTCTGGAAGAGGCAAAGTTAACCTTTTTGTTGTGTTTTTTAGAAGCTTATAATGTCTTTGTCAAGGAACATAACGTCTTTGTCAAGGAACACGAGGTCCTCCGTGACATAGTGAATAGGCTAGTGCATGAGAACTAGCTCCATATTTTCTACCTTTATTGAAGGTAAACATTCATAATGTGAGCAGCAGTTGTAACTTCATTTAGTGTTAAGTCAATTTGTCGCTCCAGAATAGGATTGATGTGGCACAGTAGAAGTACAATTCAGTTACCCGATCATTACCTTAAGTAAACAGAATTGTGTTTGAAAACAGTAAAGCCCTTAGTCCACTACTACTAGTGGGTTGTCTTTTCCTGAACCAAAAAAAAGAGCAACTCTTTGGGCTCTTTTGTTGAAATCCCGGGTTTTAATATTTTGTGAAGCGTGAAGGTACAAATTTTGTATAGGAGCATAGTACCTTTAAATCACAAAGGTATTTATTTTAAGTGACTGTCGTTTTATAGAGCTTTTGTACCCAGGCACAGGGGTCCCTCATACCGCTCGTGTTTCATTCTGGCTGAATCAAAGCGGTTTTCTCGGCAAGATTGCACTTTGCTGCATATGTATGAGAGCCTTGCTCCCTGTATGGAATCCAACTTCTTTTGGTAGTAAAACCTAGCAAGGATTCCAGATCAGGTGAGAATGTTTTGAGTTTCATGCAAGAAACCTTTAGCTCGAATGGCTGAGCAGATTTTTGTCTAGCTGCACTACCCATCATCCTCTTCTTGGTGTGGGAATCAGCTAACTTTAACAGTAGGTAAGATTCATCACAAACAATATAAATTTTCATAAAATTTATTATTTGGATACTTACCTGCTGTTAAAGTAGACCCACCCAGCCTCCCCACAACTTAGTGGGCTGTCAAGGAGAATTCTGACTAGAGCTAAAACATTCAAAACACACCTGGTGGAGAACAGGTTTTTGTTTGAATGCTGACTCTCCTAATTAGTGTGGAGATATAGCTAACTTTAACAGTAGGTAAGTATCAAAATAATAGATTTTGTTATGAACATTTATATTATTGCAAAAAAAGTGTATTTTATGATGAAATTGATAAAAAGACCAAGAATAAGTGGATATTTCTCAGAAAAATACTGCGAATAGGCAGATTTTCCACAAATAATAGGGGTATTATATGTTCTCAGGAGAAATCCACCAATATATGAGCCTGCAAATATGGGGGTTCACTTTAACACCTGTTGCATTTTGCAGTTGACCCCTGGGATTCGAGGGGCATCAGGACTACAACCCCCTCAAATAGTTAAAATCCACAAATACTTCACACTCAGCCCTCTAAATATGCTTATAACTGCCTATTTTGGTAGTTCAAACTAAAAGCCTTAAAATGTATAATACAGTAATTAGTGAATGTTGCTCTATGAAAAATTCTGCAAATAGGCAAATTTTATGCAAATAATGTGGATATACATTCCATGGAAAATCTGCAAAAAGGTTAAACCATGAATCCAGAACCTTGAATAGCCAGGAGGTTGAGTGTATATTATTGATTTTGAGTGCAATTTAGCAACCAGCAGGTGGTAGTTAGTTCTTTTTCTTTATAGTTTTTTCCTTTATTTCCATGGTGTCAGTTAGGTGATTTTATTGTTCACCACTATCAAGCTATCAAGATTATGTACACCTTTTATTAACACCTCTTACACACATGATTTCACTGTTCACCACTTTCAAACTATTGAGACTATGCACACCTTTCTCTTAATACCATCATTTACACATAACATACTACTCTTCACTAGAACCAGATCTAGTTTGGAATTTTTCCATTCTTCATTGTTCTCCATTGTTTCTTTCTTTAAATCATTGTTAGCAAATAAACTTGTTTCTCTTTCTTTATGTCATAGACAGTCAAAGAGCTAAGATTGAATACTTGACACAAGCTTTTCACTGAATACTTAACACAAGCTTTTCACAGAAGCACTGCTTTAGATTTTTTCCAAGAAGTCGAACCATATCTTTAATAGACAATGCACAGTGTTTGAACATCACAAATGGAGTGTTTTTTTTATTAATTGGAGCCATGGCTTAGACTAAAAGTTAGCAGGTTATATAATTGAAGAAAAATAAGTTATAATAGTTTGCTTTGTTTTACAAATTGACCCTGAAAGTGTTCATGCTACGATAATGCCAAGTTTTTTTGTGCAACAAGTAAGCACTGCCAAATGGAAATATAAAATTTAGTAGCTGAATATAGTGCCAAATTAGTGATGGAGCTTGATTATGATCTTAATTATGTATTGTCTATGTAAAACAAAATTCATGGTTTCAAGTCTTACTTGTTCTGTACAAATGATATGTTTTTTTTAAATAGCATGATTATTACTATACAGTATTTTATTACAAATATTTCAAGTATTTTACTTGTATAATGTTGTGTTTTCTTTTGTGTCTAAACATTTCTTTTATCTTTTTAGGCTCTGAATTTAATATTCTGACTTACAAGATTAGTAGATGTAAAGTGAAGAACTGTAAGTTTAAAGAAGTTTGCATTGGTTATCACAACTCCTCTGATCGACGTCGGGATCCTGCCGTACATGTGTATAGGTAAGTTCCTCAGCAATATTTTTGCATCTTCAGTTTCATTTTTAATCTGAGAATAGTTTGGTTTGTGCTTATCAGCATAACTGAATGTTTTATATTGTGTTTATGCTGCTGGCCAACATTAGTCAATCCTTTTAGAAGCTGGCAACAGATAGGTAAAAGGACAGACATAGCATTTTTAACTATGTACAACAGAAATAAATTTGCCTAATATGAAATCTGACATATATTTGTAGAAATGAGTGAAACTTTAAACAGGGATTTTTTTTCTGACTAAGCTTTGTGATATACCTTGTCTAAAGCCCTGGAGAGTAAATTAGTATATACGTAAGAGATCATCATATTACTGAAGCTGCTGTTTATGGGAAGTAAAGGTATTAGATTATAAAATAGGTTTTTACGTAGGAAAAACCTATTTTTGGTAGTCTCTGTTGAGTCCTTGAGGAGTTACCTTTCCTTGTTCTAACCAGAGCTTCATGGTAACCAGAATAATGTCAAAGAATTTTCTTTTAGCTGGCTTGTGGCTAGGTATTGTGTTGTAATGATAAACCTTATAACATGTGATAGAATATAAATGGACTCAGGATAAAAGGACACTTTCTCTTATCCTTAGCGAATACTAAACCCAGTTTACCTCCGTCAAGCCCCACAAAAATAAGAATTGGCTATGAGTATATATGTGCTGTCATATTGTTTTACATATGACCAGAAATGGACCTAGCCGCCTGTCATGGTAATTGCTTTATAGCAAAGAAAGATAAAGGAAAGGAAAACGCATCTTCGAGAAGTTCTACAGCAAGGAGGCTTTCGCGCGTGTGTTGGAGGTGCCTGTTCTCATGATGGTTCTAGAATCGGCAGGAGGGTTGTGGAACTTGACAGGCGCCGACGTGACGTGAGGAACGCCGCGATTTCTGATGTAATACTTCGTCCAGATCCTTCTAAGAAGTTCCGGTAATCTCAGGAGCCTGTGACGTTCGCTGGTAAGCCCTGCCACCAGAATGCCTTATAAATATGACTGATGAAGTAGGAGAAGGCAGATCATCATCAGAGAGAGTCACAGATCTGATCAGTGAGAGCTCAGCAGCAGAGATCAGAGATCATCCGAGAGAGATAAGAGAAGAAGGAACATATGAAGGATCAGAGAGGAAAAGGCGCCCGAGAATTGGTTGAATTCTGGTCAAGTCGTCGTCAGGAGTGGATGACCGAGTTATTTCGACGTAGAGCAAGACTTCAGAGAAGAAACGTTCTTTGAGAGGTTTTGAGAAGTTCCTGCCCTTCGAGTATCAAGAATAGACATTATTTTCAGCAATACGGAGTCAAGAAGTCGTCTGCAATTGCAGTTCTCCTTTTGTGAAGCCATCGCTTTGAGTCGCAAAACTGGCCGGCAAGTACTTTCATTACCCCACCGTTTCTCAAGTTCACGCATTGTAAGATTTTACCTTTTTTATGTAAATAGGAGATACCATTCTGCATTTATCTTTGTTAGTAAGCTTGTAAATAAACCTTTGTTGTGTTTGTGTATCTTTCTGTATTCGTATCCCCAGATGGTGAAAGTGTTTTATTGAGTCGTAAGCTACTAGGTCTAGAGGGGAATGATCTCCGTGAGTATGTTGAGAGGAAAGAGCGGGAAAAGTATGAGAGAGATGAAAGAGCTGCTGAGAGAGAAGTAATGAAAATGCAGCATGAGCAGGAAGAAAGAGAGAAAGAACGTATGCATTAGTTGGAAATCGCTCGGTAAGACAGAGCACTCTTAACAGTCAGTCAGGCCAGAACGAAAATGAAACTGATAGGTTAGGTATGAGTGCAGTGCTGAAATTAGTACCAAAGTTTGATGAGGAAGATGTAACGACATATTTCATGTGTTTTGAGAAGTTAATGGAAAGAGTAGGTTCTCCTAAAGAAATGTGGACTTTATATTTACAGTCAGTTTTGAGTGGTAGGGCACTTACTGTGTATAGTTGCATGTCTAAGGAGGAATGTGATGATTATGATATTGTGAAAGAAACTGTTCTTAGCACGTACAGGTTAGTACTGGAGGCGTTCCGTAAGAAATTTAGAAACTTGAGAAAGGATGAGAATATTACGTATGTAGAATACGGTAAGAAGTTAGAAATGCTGTTTTTTTTTATTGGTAACTTCCGCTAAAGTTGAGGATTTTGATGGTTTGAACAACTTAGTGTTGTTAGAAAACTTCAAAGATAAAGTATCCCCTGAGATTAAGCTTTACTATATAGAAGATAGGCGAGAAGTATCTTTCGCAGGAGCAACTAGGTTAGCTGACGAATATAGTCTAACTCATAATTTGAGTGTTAGTAAGAAACGAAATGAGCCTTCATCTGGTGGAGTACAAAGCAGTAAAGGTTTCAGTTCTAGTTATAGCAATGGAAGTAAAACTGACTATTCCTGTTATGCATGCAAAAAACCTGGTCATACGTCTAAGGTTTGTAAGAGTAAAATGGCATCTAGTGGCTCAGAATTAACTTGTTTCCGATGTAATGGGAAAGGGCATTTAGCGAGAATTTGTGCAGTAGAAAGGAAGGACGGTAAGAAACCAGTGTCTCTAGTTAAACTTTCGTCAAGTAGGAATGATGTGATGAGAGAAACTAGGAAATTTTTTGGTGAATTTCTGTCAGAAGGTGTAGTTTCCTCTCTTGGAGGAGTGTGTTCGAGTAGAAGTAGTCTTGCTTCGAGACACAGGAGCTGCTGTCTCACTGGTTAGGAGAGAGAGTGTGCCAAACAGGGCAGAAATCAACATGGAAGAAAAAGTCACGTTAGGTGGATTTCCTAACACTTGTGTTCTTTGTCCTTTGTTGAAGTTGAATTTAGAAAGTCAGGTAGTGTCAGGAGAAGTGAAACTTGCAGTCGTTGACAGTTTGCCCGTTGATGGTGTTGACATTATTGTCGGTAATGACTTAGCTTTATCCAAGAATGTGAATCCTGTTGTGAGGGATATTCCAGTGCCTGAAATGGTAGTATGTAACTAGATCAGGTTTAGATACAGACGTAGACTACGGTCATAATTTGTTCGTGGATTCGAACGAGAGTGAGTTCGTGGATTTGAACGAGTGTGATAGAGGTGGCGATGTTGATCTTGGCATGAGTGTGGCTGAGAGACCGGACTCTATCAATGTTGACAATGATAGCCAAACGGAAGGTGTAGCTGTCGAGGGTAACGTAGTAAATATACCGGTATCTAGTACTAGTTACGGTGATGAATTAGGCACTACTAACCTTTTGGATAAGGATGAGCTAGTCAAGTTGCAGAGAGAGGATGGGGCACTAACCCGAATTTTTCAATGTGAGCTGGATGATGATCTTGATGATGTGTGTAAGGAAACTTTTTGTCTAAAGGACGAAAGTTTTGTGTAGTTATGTTCGTCCTAAGTCAGGTTGTAAAGGGGAAATCACAGAACAATTAGCGGTTCCTTGGAAGCTTCGTGAGCTAGTTTTGAAGTAGTAGCAATGATGAGCAAGGACATTTAGGAGTAAATAAAACTTTCCCTCAGGTGTATTAGGTAGGGCGTACTTTTGGTCTAAAAATGCTAAAATGAAGAGTGACGTGAAGAGGTATATTTTAAGCTGTCACGAATGCCAAGTTGCCGGGAAACTGAATCAAGTAATTCCCAGAGCTCTGTTGTGTAGTATTCCTTCAGTAGGCGAATCTTTTGAGAATGTAGTTAACAATATGGTCGGACCTTCGTCTGTATGTAAGGGTAGAGAAGATTGCACAACTAATCTAGAGTATTATAAAAACAATTAAGGAGTGCTTGGCAACTAGCGGAAGAGAACAGAAGTGCTTGGCAACAAGCGAAAGAGACAAATTTCTGTGTAAGAGATGAAGTTTTATTACTAGTCCAGAAAGAAGGTTCCTCTTTACCTTATAAGTTTGAAGGTCCTTTTGCAGTGTTAGAGGAGAGGGGAAATATACATTATGTAATTGATATGGGTAAAAGTAGAGCGAAGTGTATGCATGTAAACTTGATTAAGAATTATAAAGAACGCCCCGTGCCGTGGCCTGCCGCCCGATGTGACAGTGTTTACAAAGAGAAATTAGTTTTGAGAAAACGCAAGAGGTGTTTTAGTATTTCAAAGTTTTAAGCAGTTCAGAAAACGGAAAAAGTAAGAGAAGGATAATGTTATAGCAGGTAGCCCAGCTGGAGATTTTTCCAGAATGAGTAGCCTAATGTTATAGCAGGTAGCCTCTGGAGATTTTTCCAGAATGAGTAGCCTAATGACGTTTTCTATTTAGGCACGAGTGGTTGAGTGAATGAGAAGTATTAAAGATTTATTCAGAATGTTCCCCTGCTGTTTAATTCTTGTTTCTTTCTTTAGAAAAAAATGAAATCAGTTGATTTCATTTTTCTCTCTTTTTGGGGGGGACTTGTCATGGTAATTGCTTTATAGCAAAGAAAGATAAAGGAAAGGAAAAACGCATCTTCGAGAAGTTCTACAGCAAGGAGGCTTTCACGCGTGTGTTGGAGGTGCCTGTTCTCATGATGGTTCTAGAATCGGCAGGAGGGTTGTGGAACTTGACAGGCGCCGACGTGACGTGAGGAACGCCATGATTTCTGATGTAATACTTCGTCCAGATCCTTCTAAGAAGTTCCGGTAATCTCAGGAGCCTGTGACGTTTCGCTGGTAAGCCCTGCCACCAGAATGCCTTATAAATATGACTGATGAAGTAGGAGAAAGCAGATCATCATCAGAGAGAGTCACAGATCTGATCAGTAGAGCTCAGCAGCAGAGATCAGAGAATCATCCGAGAAGAGATAAAGAGAAGAAGGAACATATGAAGAAGGATCAAGGAGAGGAAAAGGCGCTCCCGAGAATTGGTTGAATTCTGGTCAAGTCTTCGTCAGGAGTGGACGAACCGAGTATTTCGACGTAGAGCAAGACTTCAGAGAAGAAACGTTCTGTGAGAGGTTTTGAGAAGTTCCTGCCCTTCGAGTATCAAGAATAGACATTATTTTCAGCAATACGGAGTCAAGAAGTCGTCTGCAATTGCAGTTCTCCTTTTGTGAAGCCATCGCTTTGAGTCGCAAAACTGGCCGGCAAGTATTTTCATTACCCCACCGTTTCTCAAGTTCACGCATTGTAAGATTTTACCTTTTTTTTTTTTTTTTTATGTAAATAGGAGATACCATTCTGCATTTATCTTTGTTAGTAAGCTTTTAAATAAACCTTTGTTGTGTTTGTGTATCTTTCTGTATTCGGTAATCCCCAGATGGTGAAAGTGTTTTATTGAGTCGTAAGCTACTAGGTCTAGAGGGGAATGATCTCCGTGAGTATGTTGAGAGGAAAGAGCGGGAAAAGTATGAGAGAGATGAAAGAGCTGCTGAGAGAGAAGTAATGAAAATGCAGCATGAGCGCAAGGAAGAAAGAGAGAAAGAACGTATGCCATTAGTTGGAAATCGCCCAATCGGTAAGACAGAGCACTTCTTAACATCAGTCCAGGCCAGAATCGAAAATGAAACTGACTAGGTTATGGTTTAGGGATGAGTGCAGTGCTGAAATTAGTACCAAAGTTTGATGAGGAAGATGTAACGACATATTTCATGTGTTTTGAGAAGTTAATGGAAAGAGTAGGTTCTCCTAAAGAAATGTGGACTTTATATTTACAGTCAGTTTTGAGTGGTAGGGCACTTACTGTGTATAGTTGCATGTCTAAGGAGGAATGTGATGATTATGATATTGTGAAAGAAACTGTTCTTAGCACGTACAGGTTAGTACTGGAGGCGTTCCGTAAGAAATTTAGAAACTTGAGAAAGGATGAGAATATTACGTATGTAGGAAATACGGTAAGAAGTTAGAAATGCTGTTTTTTTGTTTATTGGTTAACTTCCGCTAAAGTTGAGGATTTTGATGGTTTGAACAACTTAGTGTTGTTAGAAAACTTCAAAGATAAAGTATCCCCCTGAGATTAAGCTTTACTATATAGAAGATAGGCGAGAAGTATCTTTCGCAGGAGCAACTAGGTTAGCTGACGAATATAGTCTAACTCATAATTTGAGTGTTAGTAAGAAACGAAATGAGCCTTCTCTGGTGGAGTACAAAGCAGTAAAGGTTTCAGTTCAGATTATAGCAATGGAAAGTAAAAGTGACTTATTCCTGTTATGCATGCCAAAAAACCTGGTCATACGTCTAAGGTTTGTAAGAGTAAATGCATCTAGTGGCTCAGAATTAACTTGTTTCCGATGTAATGGGGACAAAGGGCATTTAGCGAGAATTTGTGCAGTAGAAAGGAAGGACGGTAAGAAAAACCCAGTGTCTCTAGTTAAACTTTCGTCAAGTAGGAATGGATGTGATGAGAGAAACTAGGAAATTTTTTGGGTGAATTTCTGTCAGAAGGTGTAGTTTCCTCTCTTGGAGGAGTGTGTTCGAGAGAAAGTATTCTTGCTTCGAGACACAGGAGCTGCTGTCTCACTGGTTAGGAGAGAGAGTGTGCCAAACAGGGCAGAAATCAACATGGAAGAAAAAGTCACGTTAGGTGATTTCCTAACACTTGTGTTCTTTGTCCTTTTGTTGAAGTGAATTTAGAAAGTCAGGTAGTGCAGGAGAAGTGAAACTTGCAGTCGTTGACAGTTTGCCCGTTGATGGTGTTGACATTATTGTAGGTAATGACTTAGCTTTATCCAAGAATGTGAATCCTGTTGTGAGGGATATTCCAGTGCCTGAAATGGTAGTATGTAACTAGATCAGTTTAGATACAGACGTAGACTACGGTCATAATTTGTTCGTGGATTCGAACGAGAGTGAGTTCGTGGATTTGAACGAGGTGATAGAGGTGGCGATGTTGATCTTGGCATGAGTGTGGCTGAGAGACCGGACTCTATCAATGTTGACAATGATAGCCAAACGGAAGGTGTAGCTGTCGAGGGTAACGTAGTAAATATACGGTATCTAGTACTAGTTACGGTGATGAATTAGGCACTACTAACCTTTTGGATAAGGATGAGCTAGTCAAGTTGCAGAGAGAGGATGGGGCACTAACCCGAATTTTCAATGTGAGCTGGATGATGATCTTGATGATGTGTGTAAGGAAACTTTTTGTCTAAAGGACGAAGTTTTTGTGTAGTTATGTTCGTCCCCAAGTCAGTTGTAAAGGGGAAATCACAGAACAATTAGTGGTTCCTTGGAAGCTTCGTGAGCTAGTTTTGAAGTTAGCACATGATGAGCAAGGACATTTAGGAGTAAATAAAACTTTCAGGTGTATTAGTAGGGCGTACTTTTGGTCTAAAAATGCTAAAATGAAGAGTGACGTGAAGAGGTATATTTTAAGCTGTCACGAATGCCAAGTTGCCGGGAAACTGAATCAAGTAATTCCAGAGCTCCGTTGTGTAGTATTCCTTCAGTAGGCGAATCTTTTGAGAATGTAGTTAACAATATGGTCGGACCTTCGTCCGTGTATGTAAGGGTAGAGAAGATTGCACAACTAAATCTAGAGTATTATAAAAACAATTAAGGAGTGCTTGGCAACTAGCGGAAGAGAACAGAGTGCTTGGCAACAAGTGAAAGAGACAAATTTCTGTGTAAGAGATGAAGTTTTATTACTAGTCCAGAAAGAAGGTTCCTCTTTACCTTATAAGTTTGAAGGTCCTTTTGCAGTGTTAGAGGAGAGGGGAAATATACATTATGTAATTGATATGGGTAAAAGTAGAGCGAAGTGTATGCATGTAAACTTGATTAAGAATTATAAAGAACGCCCCGTGCCGTGGCCTCCGCCCGATGTGACAGTGTTACAAAGAGAAATTAGTTTTGAGAAAACGCAAGAGGTGTTTTAGTATTTCAAAGTTTTAAGCAGTTCAGAAAACGGAAAAAGTAAGAGAGAAGGATAATGTTATAGCAGGTAGCCTCTGGAGATTTTTCCAGAATGAGTAGCCTAATGTTATAGCAGGTAGCCTCTGGAGATTTTTCCAGAATGAGTAGCCTAATGACCGTTTTCTATTTACGGCACGAGTGTTGAGTGAATGGAGGAAGTATTAAAGCGTTTTATTCAGAATTGTTCCCCTGCTGTTTAATTCTTGTTTCTCTTTAGAAAAAAATGAAATCAGTTGATTTCATTTTTTCTCTCTTTTTGGGGGGACTTGTCATGGTAATTGCTTTATAGCAAAGAAAGATAAAGGAAAGGAAAACGCATCTTCGAGAAGTTCTACAGCAAGGAGGCTTTCACGCGTGTGTTGGAGGTGCCTGTTCTCATGATGGTTCTAGAATCGGCAGGAGGGAGGAGGGTTGTGGAACTTGACAGGCGCCGACGTGACGTGAGGAACGCCATGATTTCTGATGTAATACTTCGTCCAGATCCTTCTAAGAAGTTCCGGTAATCTCAGGAGCCTGTGACGTTCGCTGGTAAGCCCCGCCACCAGAATGCCTTATAAATATGACTGATGAAGTAGGAGAAAGCAGATCATCATCAGAGAGAGTCACAGATCTGATCAGTAGAGCTCAGCAGCAGAGATCAGAGATCATCCGAGAGAGATAAGAGAAGAAGGAACATATGAAGGATCAGAGAGGAAAAGGCGCCCGAGAATTGGTTGAATTCTGGTCAAGTCGTCGTCAGGAGTGGACGACCGAGTTATTTCGACGTAGAGCAAGACTTCAGAGAAGAAACGTTCTGTGAGAGGTTTTGAGAAGTTCCTGCCCTTCGAGTATCAAGAATAGACATTATTTTCAGCAATACGGAGCAAGAAGTCGTCTGCAATTGCAGTTCTCCTTTTGTGAAGCCATCGCTTTGAGTCGCAAAACTGGCCGGCAAGTATTTTCATTACCCCACCGTTTCTCAAGTTCACGCATTGTAAGATTTTACCTTTTTTATGTAAATAGGAGATACCATTCTGCATTTATCTTTGTTAGTAAGCTTGTAAATAAACCTTTGTTGTGTTTGTGTATCTTTCTGTATTCGTATCCCCAGATGGTGAAAGTGTTTTATTGAGTCGTAAGCTACTAGGTCTAGAGGGGAATGATCTCCGTGAGTATGTTGAGAGGAAAGAGCGGGAAAAGTATGAGAGAGATGAAAGAGCTGCTGAGAGAGAAGTAATGAAAATGCAGCATGAGCAGGAAGAAAGAGAGAAAGAACGTATGCATTAGTTGGAAATCGCTCGGTAAGACAGAGCACTCTTAACAGTCAGTCAGGCCAGAACGAAAATGAAACTGATAGGTTAGGTATGAGTGCAGTGCTGAAATTAGTACCAAAGTTTGATGAGGAAGATGTAACGACATATTTCATGTGTTTTGAGAAGTTAATGGAAAGAGTAGGTTCTCCTAAAGAAATGTGGACTTTATATTTACAGTCAGTTTTGAGTGGTAGGGCACTTACTGTGTATAGTTGCATGTCTAAGGAGGAATGTGATGATTATGATATTGTGAAAGAAACTGTTCTTAGCACGTACAGGTTAGTACTGGAGGCGTTCCGTAAGAAATTTAGAAACTTGAGAAAGGATGAGAATATTACGTATGTAGAATACGGTAAGAAGTTAGAAATGCTGTTTTTTTTATTGGTTAACTTCCGCTAAAGTTGAGGATTTTGATGGTTTGAACAACTTAGTGTTGTTAGAAAACTTCAAAGATAAAGTATCCCCTGAGATTAAGCTTTACTATATAGAAGATAGGCGAGAAGTATCTTTCGCAGGAGCAACTAGGTTAGCTGACGAATATAGTCTAACTCATAATTTGAGTGTTAGTAAGAAACGAAATGAGCCTTCATCTGGTGGAGTACAAAGCAGTAAAGGTTTCAGTTCTAGTTATAGCAATGGAAGTAAAAGTGACTATTCCTGTTATGCATGCAAAAAACCTGGTCATACGTCTAAGGGAATTTTGTAAGAGTAAAATGCATCTAGTGGATCAGAATTAACTTGTTTCCGATGTAATGGGAAAGGGCATTAGCGGGAATTTGTGCAGTAGAAAAGGAAAGGACGGTAGAAACCAGTGTCCTCTAGTTAAACTTTCGTCAAGTAGGAATGATGTGATGAGAGAAACTAGGAAATTTTTTGGTGAATTTCTGTCAGAAGGTGTAGTTTCCTCTCTTGGAGGAGTGTGTTCGAGAGAAGTAGTCTTGCTTCGAGACACAGGAGCTGCTGTCTCACTGGTTAGGAGAGAGAGTGTGCCAAACAGGGCAGAAATCAACATGGAAGAAAAAGTCACGTTAGGTGGATTTCCTAACACTTGTGTTCTTTGTCCTTTGTTGAAGTTGAATTTAGAAAGTCAGGTAGTGTCAGGAGAAGTGAAACTTGCAGTCGTTGACAGTTTGCCCGTTGATGGTGTTGACATTATTGTCGGTAATGACTTAGCTTTATCCAAGAATGTGAATCCTGTTGTGAGGGATATTCCAGTGCCTGAAATGGTAGTATGTAACTAGATCAGGTTTAGATACAGACGTAGACTACGGTCATAATTTGTTCGTGGATTCGAACGAGAGTGAGTTCGTGGATTTGAACGAGTGTGATAGAGGTGGCGATGTTGATCTTGGCATGAGTGTGGCTGAGAGACCGGACTCTATCAATGTTGACAATGATAGCCAAACGGAAGGTGTAGCTGTCGAGAGTAACGTAGTAAATGTATACCAGTATCTAGTACTAGTTACGGTGGATGAATTAGGCACTGCTAACCTTGTGAATAAGGATGAGCTAGTAAAGTTGCAGAGAGAGGATGGGGCACTAACCCGAATTTTTTCAATGTGAGCTGGATGATGATCTTGATGATGTGTGTAAGGAAACTTTTTGTCTAAAGGACGAAGTTTTGTGTAGTTATGTTCGTCCTAAGTCAGGTTGTAAAGGGGAAATCACAGAACAATTAGTGGTTCCTTGGAAGCTTCGTGAGCTAGTTTTGAAGTTAGCACATGATGAGCAAGGACATTTAGGAGTAAATAAAACTTTCAGGTGTATTAGTAGGGCGTACTTTTGGTCTAAAAATGCTAAAATGAAGAGTGACGTGAAGAGGTATATTTTAAGCTGTCACGAATGCCAAGTTGCCGGGAAACTGAATCAAGTAATTCCCAGAGCTCCGTTGTGTAGTATTCCTTCAGTAGGACGAATCTTTTGAGAATGAGTTAACAATATGGTCGGGGACCTTCGTCTGTATGTAAGGGTAGAGAAGATTGCACTAATCTAGAGTATTATAAAAACAATTTAAGGAGTGCTTGGCAACTAGCGGAAGAGAACAGAAGTGCTTGGCAACAGCGAAAGAGACAAATTTCTGTGTAAGAGATGAAGTTTTATTACTAGTCCAGAAAGAAGGTTCCTCTTTACCTTATAAGTTTGAAGGTCCTTTTGCAGTGTTAGAGAGGAGGGGGAAATATACATTATGTAATTGATATGGGTAAAAGTAGAGCGAAGTGTATGCATGTAAACTTGATTAAGAATTATAAAGAACGCCCCGTACCGTGGCCTCCGCCCGATGTAAACAGTGTTACAAAGAGAAATTAGTTTTGAGAAAACGCAAGATGTGTTTTAGTATTTCAAAGTTTTAAGCAGTTTCAGAAAACGGAAAAAGTAAGAGAGAAGGATAATGTTATAGCAGGTAGCCTCTGGAGATTTTTCCAGAATGAGTAGCCTAATGTTATAGCAGGTAGCCTCTGGAGATTTTTCCAGAATGAGTAGCCTAATGACCGTTTTCTATTTAGGCACGAGTGGTTGAGTGAATGGAGAAGTATTAAAGCTTTATTCAGAATTGTTCCCCTGCTGTTTAATTCTTGTTTCTCTTTAGAAAAAAATGAAATCAGTTGATTTCATTTTTCTCTCTTTTTGGGGGGGACTTGTCATGGTAATGCTTTATAGCAAAGAAAGATAAAGGAAAGGAAAACACATCTTTCGAGAAGTTCTACAGCAAGGAGGCTTTCGCGCGTGTGTTGGAGTGCCTGTTCTCATGATGGTTCTAGAATCGGCAGGAGGGTTGTGGAACTTGACAGGCGCCGACGTGACGTGAGGAACGCCGCGATTTCTGATGTAATACTTCGTCCAGATCCTTCTAAGAAGTTCCGGTAATCTCAGGAGCCTGTGACGTTCACTGGTAAGCCCTGCCACCAGAATGCCTTATAAATATGGACTGATGAAGTAGGAGAAGGCAGATCATCATCAGAGAGGAGTCACAGATCTGATCATTGAGAGCTCAGCAGCAGAAGATCAGAGATCATCCGAGAGAGGTAAGAGAAGAATGGGAAACATATGAGATCAGAGAGGTAAAAGGCCGCCCGAGAATTGGTTGAATTCTGGTCAAGTCGTCGTCAGGAGTGGATGACCGAGTTATTTCGACGTAGAGCAAGACTTCAGAGAAGAAACGCTCTGTGAGAGGTTTTGAGAAGTTCCTGCCCTTCGAGTATCAAGAATAGACATTATTTTCAGCAATACGGAGTCAAGAAGTCGTCTGCAATTGCAGTTCTCCTTTTGTCCTTTTGTGAAGCCATCGCTTTGAGTCGCAAAACTGGCCGGCAAGTACTTTCATTACCCCACCGTTTCTCAAGTTCACGCATTGTAAGATTTTACCTTTTTTATGTAAATAGGAGATACCATTCTGCATTTATCTTTGTTAGTAAGCTTGTAAATAAACCTTTGTTGTGTTTGTGTATCTTTCTGTATTCGTATCCCCAGATGGTGAAAGTGTTTTATTGAGTCGTAAGCTACTAGGTCTAGAGGGGAATGATCTCCGTGAGTATGTTGAGAGGAAAGAGCGGGAAAAGTATGAGAGAGATGAAAGAGCTGCTGAGAGAGAAGTAATGAAAATGCAGCATGAGCAGGAAGAAAGAGAGAAAGAACATATGCATTAGTTGGAAATCGCTCGGTAAGAACAGAGCACTCTTAACAGTTCAGTCAGGCCAAGAACAAGAAAATGAAAACTGATAGGTTAGGTATGAGTGCAGTGCTGAAATTAGTACCAAGTTTGATGAGGAAGATGTAACGACATATTTCATGTGTTTTGAGAAGTTAATGGAAAGAGTAGGTTCTCCTAAAGAAAATGTGGACTTTATATTTACAGTCAGAAGTTTTGAGTGGTAGGGCACTTACTGTGTTTAGTTGCATGTCTAAGGAGGAATGTGATGATTATGATATTGTGAAAGAAACTGTTCTTAGCACGTACAGGTTAGTACTGGAGGCGTTCCGTAAGAAATTTAGAAACTTGAGAAAGGATGAGAATATTACGTATGTAGAATACGGTAAGAAGTTAGAAATGCTGTTTTTTTTATTGGTTAACTTCCGCTAAGTTTGAGGATTTTGATGGTTTGAACAACTTAGTGTTGTTAGAAAAACTTCAAAGATAAAGTATCCCCTGAGATTAAGCTTTACTATATAGAAGATAGGCGAGAATATTTCTTTCGCAGGAGCAAGGAGCAACTAGGTTAGCTGACGAATATAGTCTAACTCATAATTTGAGTGTTAGTAAGAAACGAAATGAGCCTTCATCTGGTGGAGTACAAAGCAGTAAAGGTTTCAGTTCTAGTTATAGCAATGGAAGTAAAAGTGACTATTCCTGTTATGCATGCAAAAAACCTGGTCATACGTCTAAGGTTTGTAAGAGTAAAATGGCATCTAGTGGCTCAGAATTACTTGTTTCCGATGTAATGGGAAAGGGCATTTAGCGAGAATTTGTGCAGTAGAAAGGAAGGACGGTAAGAAACCAGTGTCTCTAGTTAAACTTTCGTCAAGTAGGAATGATGTGATGAGAGAAACTAGGAAATTTTTTGGTGAATTTCTGTCAGAAGGTGTAGTTTCCTCTCTTGGAGGAGTGTGTTCGAGAGAAGTAGTCTTGCTTCGAGACACAGGAGCTGCTGTCTCACTGGTTAGGAGAGAGAGTGTGCCAAACAAAAAAGGGCAGAAATCAACATGGAAGAAAAGTCACGTTAGGTGGATTTCCTAACATTGTGTTCTTTGTCCTTTGTTGAAGTTGAATTTAGAAAGTCAGGTAGTGTCAGGAGAAGTGAAACTTGCAGTCGTTGACAGTTTGCCCGTTGATGGTGTTGACATTATTGTCGGTAATGACTTAGCTTTATCCAAGAATGTGAATCCTGTTGTGAGGGATATTCCAGTGCCTGAAATGGTAGTATGTAACTAGATCAGGTTTAGATACAGACGTAGACTACGGTCATAATTTGTTCGTGGATTCGAACGAGAGTGAGTTCGTGGATTTGAACGAGTGTGATAGAGGTGGCGGTGTTGATCTTGGCATGAGTGTGGCTGAGAGACCGGACTCTATCAATGTTGACAATGATAGCCAAACGGAAGGTGTAGCTGTCGAGGGTAACGTAGTAAATATACCGGTATCTAGTACTAGTTACGGTGATGAATTAGACACTACTAACCTTTTGGATAAGGATGAGCTAGTCAAGTTGCAGAGAGAGGATGGGGCACTAACCCGAATTTTTCAATGTGAGCTGGATGATGATCTTGATGATGTGTGTAAGGAAACTTTTTGTCTAAAGGACGAAGTTTTGTGTAGTTATGTTCGTCCTAAGTCAGGTTGTAAAGGGGAAATCACAGAACAATTAGCGGTTCCTTGGAAGCTTCGTGAGCTAGTTTTGAAGTTAGCACATGATGAGCAAGGACATTTAGGAGTAAATAAAACTTTCAGGTGTATTAGTAGGGCGTACTTTTGGTCTAAAAATGCTAAAATGAAGAGTGACGTGAAGAGGTATATTTTAAGCTGTCACGAATGCCAAGTTGCCGGGAAACTGAATCAAGTAATTCCCAGAGCTCCGTTGTGTAGTATTCCTTCAGTAGGCGAATCTTTTGAGAATGTAGTTAACAATATGGTCGGACCTTCGTCTGTATGTAAGGGTAGAGAAGATTGCACAACTAATCTAGAGTATTATAAAAACAATTTAAGGAGTGCTTGGCAACTAGCGGAAGAGAACAGAAGTGCTTGGCAACAAGTGAAAGAGACAAATTTCTGTGTAAGAGATGAAGTTTTATTACTAGTCCAGAAAGAAGGTTCCTCTTTACCTTATAAGTTTGAAGGTCCTTTTGCAGTGTTAGAGGAGAGGGGAAATATACATTATGTAATTGATATGGGTAAAAGTAGAGCGAAGTGTATGCATGTAAACTTGATTAAGAATTATAAAGAACGCCCCGTGCCGTGGCCTCCGCCCGATGTGACAGTGTTACAAAGAGAAATTAGTTTTGAGAAAACGCAAGAGGTGTTTTAGTATTTCAAAGTTTTAAGCAGTTCAGAAAACGGAAAAAGTAAGAGAGAAGGATAATGTTATAGCAGGTAGCCTCTGGAGATTTTTCCAGAATGAGTAGCCTAATGTTATAGCAGGTAGCCTCTGGAGATTTTTCCAGAATGAGTAGCCTAATGTTATAGCAGGTAGCCTCTGGAGATTTTTCCAGAATGAGTAGCCTAATGACCGTTTTCTATTTAGGCACGAGTGGTTGAGTGAATGGAGAAGTATTAAAGCTTTATTCAGAATTGTTCCCCTGCTGTTTAATTCTTGTTTCTCTTTAGAAAAAAATGAAATCAGTTGATTTCATTTTTCTCTCTTTTTGGGGGGGACTTGTCATGGTAATTGCTTTATAGCAAAGAAAGATAAAGGAAAGGAAAACGCATCTTCGAGAAGTTCTACAGCAAGGAGGCTTTCGCGCGTGTGTTGGAGGTGCCTGTTCTCATGATGGTTCTAGAATTGGCGGGAGGGTTGTGGAACTTGACAGGCGCCGACGTGACGTGAGGAACGCCATGATTTCTGATGTAATACTTCGTCCAGATCCTTCTAAGAAGTTCCGGTAATCTCGGAAGCCTGTGACATTCGCTGGTGAGCCCCGCCCCCAGAATACCTTATAAATACGACTGACGAAGTAGGAGAAGGCAGATCATCATCAGAGAGAGTCACAGATCTGATCAGTGAGAGCTCAGCAGCAGAGATCAGAGATCATCCGAGAGAGATAAGAGAAGAAGGAACATACGAGGGATCAGAGAGGAAAAGGCGCCCGAGAATTGGTCGAATTCTGGTCAAGTCGTCATCAGGAGCAAGACTTCAGAGAAGAAACGTTCTGCAAGAGGTTTTGAGAAGTTCTTGCCCTTCGAGTATCAAGAATAGACAGTATTTTCTGCAATACGGAGTCAAGAAGTCGTCTGCAATTGCAGTTCTCCTTTTGTGAAGCCATCGCTTCGAGTCACAAACCTGGCTGGCAAGTACTTTCATTATCCCACCGTTTCCCCAGTTCACGCATTGTAAGATTTTACCTTTTTTATGTAAATAGGAGATACCATTCTGCATTTATCTTTGTTAGTAAGTTTGTAAATAAACCTTTGTTGTGTTTGTGTATCTTTCTATATTCGTATCCCCAGTTTCAACTGTTGGTGTTGAATTCTTTTTGTTTATCATAATATCGAAACTTGGAGCGGACTTCTCTCTCTCTGTCCATATCACCGACATTACCTTAAGGGTTGGTAGCAAAGAATAAGAAGTATGTGTGAACTTGTTTTTTTGTATATGTAACAGTTTCACTTGTTGGCAGCTTACAAAATTTGAGAATCACGGTAGCACTAGTGTCTGTGTTGGTAAGATAGGGACAGCCCCAGCAAGTAGTCAGTTGTTTCCTGCAAGCTCTCGACCATAGTTCAGTTGTGCGCAGTCAGCTTAAGTTTGTATTTCTGGGCTCAGCTCGTGTCGGCCTATGAAATATCCTTAAGATCATTATTTCTAGGCAAAATTAATCTAAAATTACCAGAGAAAAAACAAAATTAAGAAAATGTCAGTAAAACTGACTCGCTCACTCTATAAAAGAAGTGTCGGTATGTGAATATAGGCGAGTGGGATCACTACCACGAGTCATTCACCATTTAGACCTTCCAATATAAAATCCCCACCAGAGAGAGCTGATACTAAAGGGTGATGCGGCCGCTACTACTACTACTACTGACGCCACGGACAGCAGCGCCCCTAGCGGTCATCCTTAATCATTAGCTTTGCAGCGCTTGAGTGCTTTTTTCTCTCGTGTTGTGTTTTTCGTATTTTACCTCGTCATTACGATGGAACGTGCAGCTATCGCATCGGCTAAGTTAAGTGCCTCATAAGTAGTATTTTACTGTTTTTTAGTCTTCCAGGGACCAGTATTTTCCTTCTTAATAGGTCATATACGGTCTCCCGGTTGACTCGTGGCGGCTGCATGCCGCCTCGTGTTAAGATTTCCCGGTCTCCCATACTGGGACATCTACTTCTGGGCTTACTATTTTACGTTCATCGTTTATTACATCGTTTTTATAGCTAGGACAGCCCTTTTACCATTTCTCTTAGTTTGGTATTTAGGGCTATACCGTGTTTCTGGCCCAGCATCCCGGCTCTTGCTCTTCATCGGCTACCGCTGGCTCCGAGTAGTCAACTGTTCTTCGGAACAGCTTGCCTCTTCCTGGGCTTCTTTCTCTTTTACTAAAGTGTCTTTTCCCTCTTTACAATGTATTATCAGTGTTATTTAGGGTGTTAGGCTAGCCTAGGTGCATGTACCATGTGTTGGTACAGCCTGGTTCACGTGGCCCCTCCATGGTTATGTTGCTATCGCTGCTTAGGCCACCTGCGATCACGTGTCCCATAGCACCTTACCCTTCCCCTTCCCTCCCTACCAGGTATAGGGAGGGGTCTGGGGACTCCTTGGTTGCCATGACAACCACAGTAGCTTCCTCCCTCTCTCTCTGAGGAGGCCAGGAGCTCCCTCCCAGCTGGGGTACAGGGCGACCACTTGTCTCGGGTACCGGGTCACCGAGCGGGTAGCTGTAGGGACGGGGAGGGGTAGGCCACCCCCCCTCTCTCTCTCTCCCGCCGTGTTACGCCGGGACCCCCCCCCCCCCCCCCCCCCCCCCCCCCCCCCATTGCTCAGTCCCACCCTTCCCCTACTGTAATGAACGGAGCCTCCGATGAAGCTGGGGGCCCCTTTGGTTATAGGTTCGTCTGGCTCTCCGCCAGCGGGCGGGGTGGACATTACTAGTGGTCTGTCGCTTGCCTACTATATCCTTTTTTCAGCTACCGGAGGAGAGCTCGCTCTTACCAGGCACTTTCTAGGAGACGGAAAAAATTTATACTTCATTATATTATATATATTGGGATATACCCTAATATTACGGTGAATTTTAGTTTTAATTTATTTATGTGTACCATCTCCGTCGTTGTCCGTCATGGTTTCATGGCTCCTCACCACCCCTGGTTGGAATCTTTCTCCTGTCTCCGGCATAGCCTTAGACAACTCCAACCGCCTAGTTACCACACGTATTATGGCGGGGCTCTGGTTTAATCTAACTTTCACGCTCCGGCATGCAGCGGAGCAATTGTTAGGCTGTAAGTGTGCACCTGCTACTTATGTATCTCTCCACTTACAGGCTACCAACTGTCAGGTCCTGGGTTGCAACGCGACACTCTACGACCCCTGCGCCCATGAGGAGTGTAGGACTCACGCCCCGTGTGCCACCACCCACAATGGTCTGATCGTCTGGCACCCAGAAGCTTGCACCATCTGCTACGACCTTGTTAGTCAGCTGTTGGGTGGGGTAAGTCTACTCTTAGACTTCTTGGTCGTATCACTAATAACACTTAGTTTTAAGCTTTGTACAACCCTGTCTCCGCCGCTAGAAGCTTCATTTCGCCTTCTCTTTCAGGCTGCCGCCGTGAAGGAAGTCGCCTTGGCAACCCTGAAGGCTTGGGTGGGCGGCTTCGGGAAGAACGCCGCCAAGGGCCAGCCGTACATTCTCGACAAGAAGCTGGCCGTTCAGATCTTCCCCGGTGGCAAGTCGACCGGCTATGTTGACCCCATCTCGGCAGCCCCTCTCATAGCTTCGATACAGCAGGTGCAGCAGGCGTTCGGGTCCGTCTCCACGCAGGAGCCGGTCCCAGATGTGGCTAACCTGGACCTGAACATCGAGCCTATGGCGGTAGGGGCAGAGGATTTGTTGGTTAAGGTAGGTGTGTCGGGCGCCCAAGGTCTTTCCTTGGGCGCTCCTGGATCTTCTTCTCCTGTCCTTTCTACTGCTTCTTTCCAAGGCTTTACGGGATCTGAGATCCCTGCCCGCTCTCCCGCTCTTTCTGTACCCCCGAAGGTGAAGGGACAGAGAGAACAGAAGACCCTCCATAAGAACGACTTCACTAAGAAGTCGTCGTCTTCTTCAGCTAAGAAGTCTACGACTTCCTACGCTGACGCGGTGAAGGCAAAGCCGAGCTCTTCTTACTCTAAGAGCTCTAGAAGCAAGGCTTCTAAGGAGAAGGCTCGCGCTCCAGCCGAGCCAACGCCTTCTCCGGCATCCACCGCATCCACTCCGGTAACTCCTGTTGGGGTGGCGGGACCAAGCTCCTTTGATCCCACCAACCCTTTTTCGGCAGTGGTGATGCAGCAAGTGGGAGAGATGGTTGGCTCGAGGATGTCCGCCCTCGGGTCTAGGTTTGAACAGATGTTTGCGCAGCTGTCAAACACCATCAATCAGTCTGGCCAATCCATTCAGGATCTCTCTAACAAAGTTAGAGAACAAGAGGACCGTTTTGCTGGACTTTCTCAGGTTCCTCAGCCAAGCTCCCCCGTAGCAGGTACTGGCATTCTGCAGTTACCTCCCTACGAATCCCTACCAGCCTTCTCCATGGATAACCCATGGAGAGTGGCCGCTTATGCTCCATTTAAGGACGGCATGATCTCTATCCCGGAGTGTGGAACTCGAAGAATTGAGGACTTCGAGTTCTATCCTCCTGGACTGACTCAGCCTTTCATTGGGTATGCTAGGCTGACCGTGGCTGCTCTCACTAGAGAGGACAAGATTTCCCGAGAGAACGTGCTGTATAGTAGGGAGCACGCACAGCGGGAATGGGTTCACTGCCTAGAGGATTGGGAGTGTACTAACACTAAGCTCCAAGCTTTCAAGAGTCCTTTCACTATTTTCGCGACGTAAGAGGAGGCTTCTCTTCCGTTCGCTACCAAAATAGTGGAAGCGACTCTTCAGGCAGTCCTCAAGGATGAGCCCATGCCACAGCTGAGGGAAGCGGAGTCTACTTCTCCGCTCTTCCCAGCCTTTGGAGAATTGTGGGAGAACTTGCCTGCCACGTTCTCGATTGGTAAGCTTAAGCCAGACTGCGCAATGGACCAGTTTGGCGAGAAGCTTCCAAGGCTGCCTGATACCCTGATTCAGGCTGAGTTCGATGCTCGAACTAGATTTGGGAGGTCCCTTAACTCCCTAATCATCACAGAAATGGCTGCCCTGTCTTATGGCACAGAACCTTTATTCAAGATTCTGGCCAAATCTCAGCTCCAGACAGTACAAGCTGATGCTTTCGACTTCTTCCAAGCTAGGAGGAACTGCCGAAAGCACGTCTTGCAGGAGGCCACTATCAGGCATGAGCCTAATAGACTCCTGGCTTCCAGCATGTGGGGTGCGGACCTCTTCCCAGAGTCCTCTGTGAACGAGGTGCACCACGAGGCTGCTAGGCTCAACCAGAGCCTTAGGGCTAGGTGGGGCATCTCTTCCAAGAAGAAGCAAGAGACCGCCCCTACTGCTGGGAAGAAGCTGAAGAAGACAGGAAGAAGGTTCCAGCCTTACCAGAAGCAACAGCAGCAACAGCAGTTTGTTCAGGCCGTCCCAGTTACTCAACAGGGACAGCCGTCTACTTCAAAACAGGCTCAACCCATCCTCCTGTTGTCTCCTCAGTCTCAACCGTCAACCTCCTACGCAGTCTCGCCGGCCTTCAACTCTATGTACGAAAGCCAGGCCTACCCAGCCTTTAATAGGTTCTCTAGGGGTAGCAGGGCGAGGGGCCACTTTCACCAGCGTGGCACAGGGAGAGCTGCAAGAGGTAGACAATTCAGAGGAGGGCGCGGAGGTCAACCCGCCCAACAACAGTGAGGCTCCCCAGGTAGGAGGGAGGCTGTTCCTCTTCCGTCACAGGTGGGGGTTCAGCAAATGGGCACAGAGCATCGTGTCCAAAGGATTGGGTTGGAGTTGGATCAAAGATCCCCCTCCAATCAAATCATTCTATCAGGAACCATCAAAGGAATTGACAGATTATGCGGAGGAACTCCTTCAGAAAGGAGCTATTGCGAGAGTCAAGCATCTAAAATTTCAAGGTCGCTTATTCAGCGTGCCAAAGAAAGGCTCAACAAAAAGAAGGGTAATCTTAGACTTGTCAAAGCTAAACTCTTTCATTCGTTGCGACAAGTTCAAAATGCTCACCATCTCGCAGGTACGGACCTTACTTCCCCGTGGAGCCGTCACATCCTCCATCGATCTTACAGACGCATACTATCATATCCCTATAGCCAGGCACTTCCGTCCATTCCTAGGCTTCAAACTAGGAAATCAGACGTTCTCATTCAAAGTGATGCCCTTTGGTCTGAATGTAGCCCCCAGGGTATTCACGAAAATAGCAGAAGTGGTAGTTTGAGAACTCAAGGGATAATGGTAGCAGCATACCTCGACGATTGGTTGATCTGGGCACCAACGGTCGAGGAATGTCTCAAAGCCACAAAAAAGGTAGTTCAATTTCTGGAACATCTGGGGTTCCAGATAAACAAAACGAAATCCAGACTTACTCCAGAGTCTCGTTTTCAGTGGCTAGGAATCCAATGGGATTTGTCTTCCCACAATCTGTCAATTCCGGTGGTCAAAAGGAAAGAAATAGCCAAGTCTGTGAAACAATTTCTCAAATGCAAACAAACATCAAGGAGAAACCAGGAAAGAATCCTAGGTTCCCTTCAGTTTGCCTCAGTGACAGACATCCTCCTGAAAAGCAAGGCTGAAAGATATAATCGAGTTTGGCGATCGAGAGCAAATGCCAAATCTCGAGACAAGTTGTCAATAATTCCACAGATCCTTCGCAATCAGCTACGTCCATGGACAAAAGTGAAGAACCTTGCCAAATTAGTACCCCTTCAATATCCCCTTCCAGTGTTAACCATTCACACGGATGCCTCCCTGTTCGGATGGGGGGGGATATTCTCAATTCAAGCAAGTTCAGGGGACTTGGTCAGTTCAGTTCCGCCAGCTTCACATAAACGTCCTGGAAGCAATGGCAGTATTTCTTACCCTGAAGAGACTCCTTCCCCCGAAGAAGTCTCATCTAAGACTAGTTTTGGACAGTGCAGTGGTAGTACATTGCATCAACAGAGGAGGGTCCAAATCCAAACACGTAAATCATGTCATGATAGCTATCTTTGCGCTAGCAGACAAACACAGATGGCATCTGTCCGCCACTCACCTGGCGGGGGTAAGAAATGTGATAGCAGACGCTTTGTCCCGGTCAGTCCCTCTGGAATCAGAATGGTCCCTGGACGACGGGTCATTCCAGTGGATATGCCGGAGAGTCCCAGGTCTCCAAGTAGATCTCTTCGCCTCACAAGCGAACCACAAGCTCCCTTGCTATGTGGCCCCCAACCTGGACCCTCTGGCTTATGCCACGGACGCCCTGTCGTTAGATTGGAATCAATGGAGGAAAATTTATGTTTTTCCTCCAGTGAATCTTCTTTTGAAAGTCTTGAGCAAGCTGAGGACTTTCAAGGGACTAGTAGCTCTGATTGCTCCAGACTGGCCAAAAAGCAACTGGTATCCCCTGCTTCTGGAATTGGGTCTCCGACCTCAACGGATTCCCAATCCCAAGCTGTCGCAATCAGTACAAATGAGGACTGTGTTCGCTTCCTCAGGAATTCTTCAGACCCTAACTTTATGGACTTCATGAAGTTTGCGGCTAACAAAGATGCTAACATTGATCCACAAAACATCCTCTTCCTAGAATCAGATAGAAGAGAGTCAACTATTAGACAATATGACTCAGCTGTTAAAAAATTAGCATCCTTCCTGAAAGAATCAAACACTACAACCATGACAGTTAACTTAGCTATATCCTTTTTCAGGTCCTTGTTTGAAAAAGGCTTAGCAGCTAGCACTATTACTACTCATAAATCGGCTTTGAAGAAAATCTTTCAGTTGGGTTTCCAGATAGACCTAACAGAATCTTACTTTACGTCTATTCCCAAAGCCTGTGCTAGACTTAGACCTTCTCAAAGGCCTACTGCAGTTTCATGGTTCTTAAATGATGTCCTCAAACTAGCCTCAGATACTGACAATCGTCTTGCACATTCATAATGCTTCTTAGAAAGACGTTATTCTTATTAAGCCTGGCTTCAGGAGCCAGAATTTCAGAACTGTCGGCTCTATCCAGAGATGCGGGTCATGTGGAATTCCTCCCCTCAGGAGAAGTTCTACTTGCCCCGGATCGTAGCTTTTTGGCTAAAAATGAGGATCCCCTTGCAAGGTGGGCTCCTTGGAAAGTCATCCCACTTCCGCAAGATCCTTCTCTCTGCCCAGTATCAACTTTAAGAGCCTTTCTATCTCGTACATCCTCAAGATCCTCAGGTTCTCTCTTTATGAGAGAAAAAGGTGGTACTTTATCAGTAAAAGGAATCAGACAACAGATCCTTTACTTCATTAAACAAGCCAATCCTGATTCATTTCCAAAAGCACATGACATCAGAGGAGTAGCCACCTCAATTAATTACTTCCAACATATGAACTTTGAGGATCTTAAAAAGTATACTGGATGGAAATCACCGACAGTCTTTAAACATCATTACCTAAAGTCCTTGGAATCTTTAAAATTTTCTGCAGTAGCAGCAGGAAACATTGTTTCTCCTGATACTGTATAGTAGTTGTAGTATAGATCCAGGTCTCCTTTCTACCTACCTCGTCCAACATGCCTCACCCTATTGCCATGCTACTCGGAATACTCTAGCCTTAGCCGCTAGAATCATATTGGTGGATTGTCCCTTATTTTTTTGCTAGGGACATCCACGTTATGTACATATATTGTACTTCAGTGTTTCTACCCTTATTTTTATGCTAGGGTAGAACACAATGTGTTTGTATATTTTGTAAATATCTTGTTTAAGTGAATCATTCTATTGTTTTGCCATTACATTATTATATGTTACTATGTTTAATATAAGTTAATTTTAAGTACTTTATATTAATTGCTTTCTTTATCATACCATTGTTTAAGATAAGTTAGCTTTAAGTACTTTGTTTGTATACTGTAATGTCCCTGATTCACTTATATTATATATTTCTTTTTACTACTGGTTTTCATTTGTCCTTATTCCCATCTTGTCTGTTTCTCTGGTACTATTTCATAGGCCGACACGAGCTGAGCCCAGAAAAGGGATTTTGACGTAGGAAAAATCTATTTCTGGGTGATTGGCTCGTGTCGCCCTATGAAATATCCTTAAGATCATTATTTCTAGGCAAAATTAATCTAAAATTACCAGAGAAAAAACAAAATTAAGAAAATGTCAGTAAAACTGACTCGCTCACTCTATAAAAGAAGTGTCGGTATGTGAATATAGGCGAGTGGGATCACTACCACGAGTCATTCACCATTTAGACCTTCCAACATAAAATCCCCACCAGAGAGAGCTGATACTAAAGGGTGATGCGGCCGCTACTACTACTGATGCCACGGACAGCAGCGCCCCTAGCGGTCATCCTTAATCTATGAACATCTTGTCCTGCAGGGTGGGTAAAAGAAAACAGGGTGGGTTTCATAGGGCGACACGAGCCAATCACCCAGAAATAGATTTTTCCTACGTCAAAATCCCTTTTCGTTGACTTTTCTTACATATGGTTTGGTGAAGCACTGGTAGCCTAAGGTTTTGTACTATATTATGTTTTTTGGATTAGTTTTCTGTTTAGAGACAGTATTTGACAATTAGTGTAATGGTATTTGACTTAATTTTGACTCAATTCAATATGTCTTACACAAGCTCTGTTAGCGTAAGGTTTTACAGCAAAGGCTGTAATACACAAATGATAAAAGAGAAGTATGACTTGCACACTTTGTGCTTTGATTCCAAGGGACAAGAGTGTTCTAGCAACAAGACTTGCAATGAATGTGAAGGTTGGGATGCAGAAATTGGAAATTGCCAGCTTCTCACTTACCTAAATTGGATAGAGAGAGGAGACATAAGGCGGCTGCTAGAGCCAACTCTTAAGACGGTAGGATCTAAGATATTAGATAGTTCTACTAAGTCTGTAGATAATTTAGTTCCTGCTTTGTCGCCCTTTCCCATTTCTCCGACTAATTTACCCGTTCCTATACCCAGCTCCCCCACTTCTGACCCCGGAACCCCTTGCCACCTCAAATTGAAGATTAATGAAGTCTTTAATACTAAAATGGTGTTGTTTGTAGAAAGAGTAGCTGTTGCTCCTAGGCAAAGATCACTGGTGTACTTCTCTGCATCTGGAAACAGTCATACCAGAGGCTGTAGGGAGGTCAGTGGGGAGTGTCCACAGACAGTTGTCACCTCATTCGGGCCTGTTGCATCTTAGGTTATGACAAAGGATAGCCACTGGTAGGGCATCCAAAAGGAAGTCCACAGGCTGTCCTCAAGTTCTGAGGTGTAAGAATAGGCGCCAGTGGTGCTTGAGGGGTGAATTGCAGCAATGGAAAAGGCCTGCATCAGACTCAGTTCACTTTCTCACAGTGCCATGCACAAGATTTTGGGAACCAAAGAAACTGTCTTGCAGTTTTTGGAATTCCCAGGAACATCTCTCCTTGGATCGGCTGTGATAGCACGCAAGAGCTCCTCTTTGTCTAGACATGAAGAAATAAACATATCCCTTTTTCAGGATGATTAACTTCTTCGCTCACAGACAGAGCAGAAGTGTAGGGAGGACATCAAGAGGACAATTCTTTTAGCCCAAGAATTGGGCATACTTATCAACTTTCAGAAGTCCCAGTCTTACAGGATATGAAGGAAATGGTTCTAAGCCAAATAAATACTTGTATTTCCTTCAGCATAATCTATAGCAGACTTTGTTTCATGCAGCTGAAACATATGATCCATTATTTGCTTGGAAGATAATTGAGCCTCTATTGATTTATGCTACTTTTTACCACCTGCATGATTTGCGACTAACTGACTTGAATGACTCAACCCTTAGGAGCTCGGGTAAAAAATTGATATGCAGCACCCTAGGCCTGGGAAACTTTGAGGTCAACCAATTTAAGAAAATAACACATCACTGGAAAGAGGAATATATGCAAATGCTCATGGTGCAAGAAATTTTTTTTTTCCCTATCTTCCATGAGAAGTTGAAAATTACTAATTTACAAGATAGTCATAAATTTTACCAAGTTATACATATTTTTTCTAATAAATGATTTTATGTTATTTTGTAAAATTATAATTAAAGCTCACTCAGTATCATGCAAATTTATTGAGATCAAAGTTGTAGCAACGTTTTTGGATTGTACATGTCTTTTCTAATATATCTTTGCACTTTTATTTGCAAAAGTACAATTACACCTAACATACTAGGTATCATAAGGGATAAGAACTAAAACCAACAGCAACCTGTGGTTATATTTATAAGCAAATACATATATAATAAGACATCATGTGAGAGAAAGAAGCAGTGCATCTCTCCTTGAAGTCAGGTACGCAACTAATTCTGTCATGAAGCACCCACTTTATCTGAATCAGTCTAAAAGTTGCCCGATTCCCTCAAGTAGATGGCACATAATATTGTTACTCACCATGAGTGAATCCGTCAACCACCCAAAACCTGCTAACACTACTCATAGAGTATCCATGCATCAAGGGTTAATGGGCTAACTCTGATTGGCTGACTGGTGGCATATCATACTGTTTGGAGTACATACAATGGAACCTCGACATACGAAAGTCCCAACTTACAAAAATTCAATTTACGTAAGCAAATACAAAGATTTTTTGCCTCTGCATACTAAAATAATTTAGGTTACGAAAGGTTGTTACTGTAAAGTCCCGAGATTTGCCCAGGCCTCCGAGAACAATTTTAAAACTTGCGCGCCGCCAAATGAGTAGACTCACCACCATCCTCCCGCTCTCCCATTGGTTCCTGATGCTAGTCATGGCCGTAAGATCCTGCTCTCCTATTGGTCAGGATCTCTCCCATCGTGCATCTATGAAAGGCGTCCTTCGGGCACTCCGTAGCAGCATCGTTATCGTACACACGCAGAATTCGCTGGTTCACATACTATATGATTTCCTTTGTTAACATAAACTCGTGTTAGTGATTTCGCTTTGTACTTTATCGTGTTGTGTGAGAACTTAATTAGTACATAACTTAATTACATATAGTAGTCATGGGTCCCAAGAAAGTTGCTGAAGTTCACAGAAAGAAGAGGATGCTTTCTATGGAAACAAAAATGGAGATTATCAAAAAGTTTGAGGCTGGCATGCGGTTGAGTGTGATCGCTAAGGAATATGGCCAAAATCCGTCGACGATAGGCACCATCCTTAAGCAGAGGGAAGCCATCAAAGCAGCTACACCTTCCAAGGGCATCACTATTTTGTCCAACAAGAGGAGCCACATGCACGATGAGATGGAGAGGCTGCTTCTTGTATGGATAAAAGACAAAGAAATCGCTGGCGATACAATAACCGAGACGACAATTTGCCAGAAGGCCAGCGCTATTTTCGGCGATTTGATTGCCCAGGCCGAAGATGATGGAGGATAAGAGATATCGACGCCAACCCTAGACTTCAAGGCTTCTCTTGGGTGGTTTGAAAAATTCCATAACCGGACTGGTATCCATTCGGTGGTGTAGCATGGGGAGGCGGCCAGCTCGGACACGAAAGCGGCCGAAGCCTTTATTAAGACATTCGACGAGATGGCGATCAACGAAAGCTACAGTTCTCAGCAAGTCTTCAACTGTGATGAGACTGGCCTTTTTTTGGAAAAAAATGCCTCGTCGGACGTACATCTCGGAGGAAGAGAAGAAGCTACCCGGGCATAAGCCTATGAAAGACAGGCTTACGCTCACACTTTGTTCCAACGCCAGGGGAGGTTGTAAGGTGAAGCCCCTACTTGTCTATCATTCGGAGACTCCTCGAGCCTTCAAGGCTCACAAAGTACTAAGGGAGAAGCTTCCAGTGATGTGGAAGGGCTAATGCAAAAGCCTGGGTAACGAGACTGTTGTTCACCGAGTGGATAAATGTGTGTTACGGCCCAACAGTGAAGAAATTCTCGGAAGAGAAGTGCCTCCCTCTGAAATGCCTGCTGGTGTTGGACAATGGCCCTGCTCACTCTCCTGGCCTCGAGGAAGATATCCTAGCGGAGTATTCCTTCATCAAGGTTCTTTATCTTCCGCCTAACACCACCCCTCTCCTCCAGCCCATGGACCAGCAAGTGATATCGAACTTCAAGAAGCTGTATACGAAACATCTTTTCAAGAGATGTTTCGACATCACCGATACCACAAAGTTCACCTTGCGTGAATTTTGGAAGGAGCATTTTGACATTATGATATGCATCCGACTCATCGATCAAGCTTGGCAGGAGGTTTCGAGGCGAACCTTGAATTCCTCGTGGAGGAAACTCTGGCCTGATGCCGTATCCGCCCGAGACTTCGAGGGATTCGACGTGGGCGAAGCTGATGCAGATTCAGAAATAGTTGATGATCCTGAAACTGTTTCGCAACCAGATTTTGACAAGATCGTTGCACTCGGCAAGTCCATGGGGCTGGTCGTCGACGAGGACGACATCAATGACCTTCTCAAGGAGCACCAAGAGGAGCTTATGAAAGATGACCTGAAGGAGTTGGAGGCCATGCAACATACGTGGTTCAAGAAGAGTTCTCTAGCAGAGGCAAGGAGGAGGAGGAGGACCCTATGACAATGGCAGAAATTAAGGTTGCTCTAGCTGCTTTTCATAAGGTGCAATCATTTGTAGAAAAGAGACACCCCGAAAAGGCTTACACAGGTCATATGCTTGCGCAGTTCGATGACGTTTGCCTGAGTCGTTTCAGGAACATTGTGAAAAGCAGGCAGAAGCAATCTTCCTTGGACAGGTTATTTTTTTTAATTTTTTTAAGAGGCCTTTAGTAGGAGTAAGCAAACCAGAAGATCCAAGTGATACGAAAAAACAGAAAGTTGAAAGTGGTAAAGAAATTGAAATTTTGAAAAAAAAAAAAAAAAAACATTAAGTATAAAAAAGTAAAAAATAATGTTTTCATACATTCAACTTACCTGTCAGATATATACATAGCTATCGACTCCGTCGTCCCCGACAGAAATTCGAATTTCGCGGCACACACTACAGGTAGTTTTTTGTAAAGTGTTAACGTTTTGTGCCATTTGCTGATGTGTTTCGTAAAGTTTAGTGTTAATGTTTCCTGTCATTTTTTAATGTGTTTCGTAAAGTTGAGTGTTAATGTTTTCTGCCATTTGTCCTCCTCTGTCACCACTTTCAAAGATCGCCTCACTCGGAAGGTAAGGTTTCACATTTTACTACATACGTATGTACGTACGGTATTTCTTTTACCATGTACACTAATACACTTTATTTACAGGTATGTATGTAGTACATATTAGTAGTATATGTATGAGGGTAAGTCAATAAGTATCCGCACTCCAATTTTTTTTATTTAATACAACAGCAATACAAAGTTTACAATGACATCATTTTTCAACATAGTCACCCTGCTTTTCAATGCACTTGGTCCATCGTTGCACTAGCTTTTCGGTACCCTCAGAAAAAAACGTTTTCTGTTGAGCATTGAGCCACATATGTACCGCTTCCCTCACCTGCTGATCGGTGGCGAAACGACGGCCTCTTAAAGCATCTTTAAGTGGACCAAACAGATGGTAATCAGACGGGGCGGGATCAGGACTGTATGCAGGATGTTCCAACACCTCGAAATGAAGTTCTTGAAGAGTGTTAATGGAGTGGGCAGCGGTATGTGGACGGGCGTTGTCATGCAACAAAAGAATGCCTTCCGACAATAGACCTTGGTGTTTGTTGCGAATTGCCGGCTTCAACTTGTTGATAAGCTTATCACTGTAGCGTTCACTGTTTACTGTTGACCCTGTTTCCAGGTGATGTTCCAGAATTGGCCCTTGTGAGTCCCAAAAAACTGTGAGCATCACTTTTCCTGCAGAGGGTTGACTCTTGAATTTTTTTTTTACTGGAGATCAGCAGGTGAAGGAAGCGGTGCATACGTGGCTCAATGCTCAACAGAAAACGTTTTTTTCTGAGGGTATCGAAAAGCTAGTGCAACGATGGACCAAGTGCATTGAAAAGCAGGGTAACTATGTTGAAAAATTATGTTATTGTAAACTTTGTATTGCTGTTGTATTAAATAAAAAAATTGGAGTGCGGATACTTATTGACTTACCCTCGTAGTTTAAGTTAAGTATTGAATGGTCCAAATTGTTGTATTTCATTGTTTATTGGCCAATTTAGCTTTATTATAAACTTTACTGGGGTGTTTTTGTAGGGCTTGGAACAAATTAGGCAATTTACATGTAAAATGTGGTTCAAGATACGAAAAAATCAGGTTACGAAGGCCACTTCAGAACGGATTAATTTTGTATCCTGAGGTACTACTTATATATAAACTGATGCGTAATGTATTTGGATTGGTTCATAAGAAAGGGAAGACCATAGCTTCCAACTTTTAATAAGAGCTCCTTTAGATTCTATCCTGTCCTTTGTGTGGCATTGTTAATAAGAATTTTATTGTGATTTGGTGGTTTAGTTGATTTTTAGTAGATTTGTTTCTTATTAGGGGTTTGAGTGTGACTGTTTGTAATTTTCGCAAAGTTTTTATCATAAATTATATTTATATACGTTTTCCAAAAATTATTAGCATTGTTATATTCTTTCCTATGATAATTTTGTGGTGCTGAGTGATTCAGAGTACAATTACCATTTGAACATGTGCTGAGCCTTTGAAAGGTTTTTGTCCCATATTTTTTGGTTGTTCTTCCATGTGCATTACATTGTACTTTTCTAGAATTTAATATTCATGGCAAAAGTAATTTGTTTCTTTCCAGGCCAATTCTGTGTAAGGACATTAGTTATGGAAGCTCATCCAAGTGTCCCAAAGGTGATACTTGTCCATTGAGTCACAGCAGTTTTGAAGTTCGGTATCACCCCAATATCTACAAAATGTATAACTGTAAAGCATTTAAGGAAGGTTACTGTGAAAAAAGGGAGTTCTGTGAATATATCCATAAATCAGGTGAGTTATGTGTACATATATTACATATTCTTAAGAATTAAGATTTCCTTCCTTCAACAAAAGATCTCATTTCAGTACAACCCAGTTATAATGAATCATAAAGAATCATGCTAGAAAATGTATGTTATATCTTTGGAAGGATTTGATGTTTTTAGTATGGTGTAATCAAGTCTTAACAGCAGTAAATTAATGCACAGTCATAGCTCACAATGTGTTGTTAATGCATTCCAAGACTTGACTGAACCTGAAAATTATCCAAATTGAGTAAATTCTCTATAAAAAAATTACATAAACGCCCAATAAACATTCCCATAATGTTATTAATACAGTAAGTCTTGGTTGTTTAACATTTTCTTTTTAATTAATTTATACATTCATGTTGATCCTAATAGTACAAGGAAAAAATATTTATATGTATCTGATACTCTACTAAAACAATTCTTGTACAGTGGTACCTCAATATACAAAAGTCCCAGCTTACAAAAAATTCAAGTTACGAAAGCAAATACGAAGAATTTTTGGGCTCTACATACGAAAATAATTCGTGTTACGAAAGGTTGTTGCTGTAAAGTCCTGAGATTCGCCCGGACTGCCGAGAACAATTTTAAAACTCGCGCGCCGCCAACTGAGTAGACTCGCCACCATCCTCCCACTTTCCCATTGGTTCCTAATGCTAGTTACCGCCATAAGATCCTGCTCTCATATTGGTCAGCATCTCTGCCATCATGCTCTATGTTCTTCTTCGGCCACTCTGTAGCAGCATCGTTATCGTACGCACGCGGAATTTGTTTGTTCACATACACGATTTCATTTGTTAGCGTAAATTCGTGTTAGTGATTTCATTGTACTACTTTATCGTGTTGTGTGAGAAGTTAATTAGTATACTACATAACTTATTTACATACAGTATAGTCATGGTTCCCAAGAAAGTTGCTGAAGTTCACGGAAAGAGGAGGATGCTTTCTATGGAGACAAAAATGGAGATTATCAAAAAGTATGAAGCTGGCATTCTTTTGAGTGTGATCGCTAAGGAATACGGCCGAAATCCGTCGACGATAGGCACCATCCTTAGGCAGAAGGAAGCCATCAAAGCAGCTACACCTTCCAAGTGCGTGACTATTTTGTCCAACAAGAGGAGCCATGTGCATGACGAGATGGAGAGGCTGCTTCTTGTATGGATAAAAGACAAAGAAATCGCTGGCGATACGATATCCGAGACAGCAATCAGCCACAATGCCAGCACTATTTTTGGCGATTTGATTGCCCAGGCCGAAGGTAATGGAGAAGGGACTGGCATCCATTCGGTGGTGTGGCATGGGGAGGCGGCCAGCTCGGACACGAAAGCGGCCGAAGCCTTTATTAAGACGTTCGACGAGATGATGATCAACAAAGGCTACATTTCTCAGCAAGTCTTCAACTGTGATGAGACTGGCCTTTTTTGGAAAAAAATGCCTCGTCGGACGTACATCACGGAGGAAGAGAAGAAGCTACCCGGGCATAAGCCTATGAAAGACAGGCTTACGCTCGCACTTTGTTTGAACATCAGTGGGGATTGCAAGGTGAAGCCCCTACTTGTCTATCATTCGGAGACTCCTCGAGCCTTCAAGGCCCACAAAGTGCTAAAGGAGAAGCTTCCAGTGATGTGGAGGACTAATGCAAAAGCCTGGGTAACGAGACTTTTGTTCACCGAGTTGGTAAATCTGTGTTTCGGCCCAACAGTGAAGAAATTCTTGGAAGAGAAGCGCCTCCCTCTTGAAATGCCTGCTGGTGTTGGACAATGGCCCTGCTCACCCTCCTGGCCTCGAGGAAGATATCCTAGCGGAGTATTCTTTCATCAAGGTTCTTTATCTTCCGCCTAACACCACCCTTCTCCTCCAGCCCATGGACCAGCAAGTGATATCGAACTTCAAGAAGTTGCTTATGAAACATGTTTTCAAGAGATGTTTCGACATCACCGATACCACAAACCTCACCTTGTCTGAATTTTGGAAGGAGCATTTCGACATCGCAATATGATCCAACTGATCGATCAAGCTTGGCAGGAAGTTTCAAGGCGAACCTTGAATTCATCGTTTAGGAAACTCTGGCCTGATGCCATATCCGCCCGAGACTTCGAGGGATTCGACGTGGGCGAAGCTGATGCAGATTCAGAAACAGTTGACGATCCTGAAACTGTTTCGCAACCAGATCTTGATGAGATCGTTGCAGTCGGCAAGTCCATGGGCTGGTCGTCGACGAGGACGACATCAATGACCTTCTCGAGGTGCACCAAGAGGAGCTTACGACAAATGACCTGAAGGAGTTGGAGGCCATGCAACATACGTGGTTCAAGAAGAGTTCTCTAGCAGCGGCGAGGAGGAGGAGGAGGACCCTTTGACAACGGCAGAAATTAAGGATGCTCTAGCTGCTTTTCATAAGGTGCAATCATTTGTAGAAAAGAGACACCACACCCCAAAAAGGCTTACACAGGTCATATGCTTGCGCAGTTCGTTGACGTTTGCCTGAGTCGTTTCAGGAACATTGTGAAAAGCAGGCAGAAGCAATCTTCCTTGGGTAGTTATTTTTTAAAGAGGCCTTTAGTAGAAGTAAGCAAACCAGAAGATCCATGTGATACGAAAAAACAGAAAGTTGAAAGTGAAGAAATTGAAATTTTGTAAAAAAAAAAAAAAAAAAACGTAAAGTATAAAAAAGTAAAAAAAAAAAAGTAAAAATCAAAAAAAAGGAAAAAAAAAAGAAATTTAATTTTAAGTTTTTTATAAAGTTAAGTGTTAATGCTTTGTGCCATTTGTTAATGTGTTTTGTAATTTTTAGTGTTAATGTTTTCTGCCATTTTTTAATGTGTTTCGTAAAGTTAAGTGTTCATGTTTTCTGCCATTTGTCCTCCTCTGTCGCCACTTTCAAAGATCGCCTCACTCGAAAGGTAAGGTTCCACATTTTACTACATCCGTATGTACGTACAGTATTTCTTTTACCATGTACACTAATACAGTGGACCCCCCATATTCACGTTCTCCGGATTCGCGGACTCACACATTCGCGGATTTCTCTCGGTAACGTTTCCCCGCATTATTCACGGAAAATTCGCACATTCGCAGTATTTTTCCATGAGAAATATCTACTAATTCCTGGTTTTTTTATCAATTTCATCATAAAATGAACTTTTTGTGAAAAAACTATTAAAAAAAACCAAGTATAAAAATTTTTAGTGGGTTTTTCTTCAGTTTTAACTAACAAAATATGCTATTTTTAGCCTTTTTATTGGGTTTCCAAACTTCCGCGGGTTCTAACTATTCACGGGGGGTCTGGTACGCATCCCCCACGAATACGGGGGACCACTGAACACTTTATTTACAGGTACATATAGTAGTGTATGTAGTTTAAGTTAGGTATTGAATGGTCCAAATTGTTGTATTTCATTGTTTATTGGTCAATTTAGCTTTATTATAAAATTTATTGGGGTGTTTTTGTAGGGCTTGGAACGAATTAGGCAATTTACATGTAAAATGTGGCTCAAGATATGAAAACATCAGGTCACGAAGGCTGTTTCGGAACGGATTAATTTCGTATCCTGAGGCACTACTGTATACGTACGAAAATGGATACGTACGTACATAGTAGATCTTGTAACTATTTTTACGCCACCAGTTATTTCTTTTATAGGGTAATGTATTAAACTAACTTTCAAGTCAAATTACAGTAACTTTTAACTTCATTTAAAAGTTAGCTGATTACTTCGGGAGCATGATTAAGGTCATATTTAGTATTCAAACTCTAGAAGTAAGCATTTATTAGCATTTTTAGAGACCGTGCCAAACTTATGCAAAACTTCCCTTACGTGAGGGGGGGGTCCTGGAACCTAACTATTGTAAGCTCAGGATATTACTGTATTACATTGTGAACTGCAGACAAGTACCACTTCCTTGCTTGCCCCAATGAAGAATGGCTACCATTCCTACATTGAGAGAAGGTAAGTATCGTCCCAACCTCTTAATATAATAGGACATTGCAGTCATGTTGTCTAGAACCAACAAAATGTATCTTTTCTGGAGGTTTTTTGAGAGACAAAATGACAGCCATCAGCTCTAGGAAGTTGATATGATGCTGTAGGTCAAAGCAAATGTACGTCTGAATGATAGGGGATACTTGAAAGTAACAGTTTTAGGCTGGGACTTCTTAATTTTGCCGCATAACTTTGAAAGGATGTTAGGGTGTTCTGGGATGATAGTTTGAGGTATATATTTTTGTTTGAACTGTCAAGTTTGGCAGTGAACTGTTAAAATAGGCAGTTATAAGTGTTTTAGTGTGAATATAGTCTACTTAAGAGTAACAGGAGTAGGAGAATATGTACTGTAATGTAAGGATTACTTTTGGTGTTTTGGGATGATGGTCAGGGATGTACCGTATATACGTGTGTAATATTCGACTGCATGTAATGTTCAACCCCAGTTTTTACTGCATATCTTAAGATTTTAGCATATACTCCATATAATGTTCCAGTTTTGATTCTGGCCATGAGCCTAGGCTACGTTTCTATATTTTTGGAATCAAAACATGGTGGTAGCATAGGTTATGGTAGCAGTTGCTAAAAATCTTAAAATATGCCAATGAAATGTATAAAACATCAGTAGACAGTGAACCCCCATATACGCGGGCATTGCATACTTACCCCCCCCCCCCCCCCCACCCCCCCCCCCCCCCCCCCCCCCGAAAAGCTAGAATCTGTGAATATTTAGAACCCCTCTCTAGAAATACCCATAACAGCCTATCTTGAAAGTTCAAATATCAAATGTATAACTTAAAAGTATCATCCTATATCAAATATAATTATTATTCTATTACTGTATTAATCTTTGAAATGAATTAATATCATCAGAGAGAGAGGAGAGAGAGAGAGAGAGAGAGAGAGAGAGAGAGAGAGCATTGAATAGGCAACATCATATATTTGACTATCAAGAATGAAATTATGAATTATTTCAGAGACATAGAGAATACATATGAGAGGGAGAGTGAGGGAATAACTCCTTACGATATAAAAATATTGAAATGAACCTCTATAGGCAACACTTCTTCCCCCGCCATACATATATCTTTTCCACAGAGAGAGAGAGAGAGAGAGAGAGAGAGAGAGAGAGAGAGAGAGAGAGAGAGAGAGAGAGAGAGAGAGAGAGAACATCCCTACCCTTGCTGTCAGGTTTCTTGACATTGTGATAGCTCCACCCTCTCCTCTCTCTCCAAGTCTCTATGCTAAAAGAGTGGGGTTTCCTTCATTCTTACATAATTTTCTAATATATAAACTAAAATCTTACCAATCACTATAGTATTTTTTTATGAAATGGTATTATTCTTGTTTACATTAATATTATTTGAAAACTAGTAAATTAATTATTTATCATACAAAAAACATACATGTCAGTAAAAGAGAGAGAGAGAGAGAGAGAGAGAGAGAGAGAGAGAGAGAGAGAGAGAGAGAGAGAGAGAATTATTATTATTATCATCTAAAATCATTTAATCTTTTTAAACTTAATACAGTATTAATAAATATTAATATTTGAAAATTAGTAAATCATTTTGTATCAAAAAATGTATTTTGTCATAAAAATATTATCAAAATGCACTAATTAGTGTATATTTATCAATGGAAACACCTGCGAATAATTTTTAGATAGGTCACACAGAAAAACTCGCGAATCTCAAGGATGCAAATACAATGGGTTGACTTAAACTTATTTTAAATCATTAGAATTAAGTGTAAAATCATTAGAATTAAGTGTAAATGAAAGGGGGGAAAACTTCTGACCTTCTTGGTTTATAATCATTTTGTCATTACCGAAAGCTTGCCATGAAACCACTGTAGCTAGCAAATGCTATAAGCATCATACATTTCTATTCTTTAATCTCTGTAAATTTACCAGCAAAGATTAAAGTACTTGGTCAAAATACGCCCTTATGTACCAAAACCGCTGCAATGTAAAAAATGTTGTAAATTTGGTCACACATTCAAGAAATGCCAAAATAAAGAAATATGTGCAGTGTGTGGTTCAGAAGAACATAGAACAGAGTAGAATTGCCCAAATATTAAATGTGCCAATTGTGGACTTTCTCATCATGCAAATCAAAAGAATGCCCATTCTGTATGTACAATACAGAATTAAAACTACTGATGAGTAGAACTGGAATGGCAGCAAGAGAGGCTAAGCTTGAGTTAAAAGTTAGAGGGATACTTGTCCCAAGCAGAAATCCATCTTATAAAAATATGTTAAAAAATAAGGTTCGACAAATATCTGATAATCTAATACCTGAAATAATGATCAAAAACAAATATATTGCTCTATCATCCTTAGATGATCATGATGCCAATACTTCATGTATAGAGACAGTACTTTCCAATGCAGACATTGAAAATAACATTGTTCATATGTCCATCACCCATAATTGGACAAAGAGGAATATCCTTAACTCATCCTCAACCCCGACCATCTAACAATATTCATCAATAAGCCGCCTCTGTTGAAATAGACTCCTCTCCTAGTCTTGGTAAAATAAACAAGACACACTCAATCACTCAAAACATGAATACCTTATCCACTCATGATAAATCATGTGGATGTAATGAATGTTTCATTGTTTAGTTTAATACAATGAAACTTCCATTTACAAGCAGCCTCACTACTAGGATTAATAATTTTGTCAAATTCAAAACTAAAAACCAACAGGAAAATCTAGAAAAACACTCTGAAGATTGTATGTGTTTAGACCATCTAATTAAAACTCGCTCATTAAATGCTAGAGGTATAGCACATTTATTGGAGAAAATAAAACAGAAATAAAAGTTCCAAGGACCAATTACCAAGAGACTTAACATAGAGTCAAATATTAAGAAACCTGCATCTTTACATGACTATGCAACCACAAAAGTACGCAGAAATAATGTTATGCTCAATAACATTCAACTCTTATATTATTCAATGGAACGTAAATGGTTTAAAAACACCATTACAAATTGGAGAAATTCAAAGATTGTTAAAATAATATGAGCCAATAGCAATATGCTTGCAACATACAAATGAAAATGTTTCATGAATAGGCAATTATACATTGGCATCACATTCAGTTCCTGATATGAATACATTAGGAACAGCAATTTACGTCAATAACCGAATTACTTACGAAAATATATTGACTAAAAGTTCTGAATTCCAACTATCTGGAATTAAACTACATATTAACAAATCTACTTTTAATTTGTATAATATTTACAATCAACCTTCATGTAATTTTGATTTACAAAATCTACCTCAATTACTACCTAATAAAAGTGATGATTTTTTAATGGTTGGAGAATTTAATGCCCACAGCCCATTATGGGATTCCTTTTGCAATGAAACAGGTTCACATGGTAACAAAATTGAGCATATGATTGATAATCATAATCTTTGCATTTTAAGTGATGGAGATATTAGCACTTACTATTCAAAATCCCATGGAAGTTTTTCATCCATAGACATAAGTATTTGCTCATCTAACATAGTTGACAGATTTGATTGGAATGTTTTAGATGATCCATATACTAGTGATCATTTTCCAATTTTAGTATCCTGTTTGGGACATACCCCAACACCAACTATCCCATGATATAATGTAGATAAGGCAGACTGGGACCAGTATAAAATTATTTTTACAAGCCAGATCCCTCCTTTTACACCAGTACAAGGTCATGATGAGATTGTAGACTTCTTCACAAACTTTGTAATTACAGCAGCTGACGAATCTATTCCTAAGTCAACTACTGCTCCTAAGAAACATTCTGTACCCTGGTGGTCTGACACACTATCCCACCTGATACAAGAAAAACATATTATAGTTAGAAGATTAAAAACCATCCATAATAGATTTAATGCCTTAAGTAAAAGACCTCTAAATTTTGAGAACATTGCCAAGAAACTTGTAGACATTACCATAGAAATCAGTCTACTAAAACCTCATTACAATCGGATCTCGCCAAGATTTAGAAGGAAAGCCATTAGAGGAAAAATAATGTCATGGAACAAGTATGTATCTAGCATATCTGATGTACCCTCAATAACTAAAGTCTGGGACAAATTTAGGAAAATTAATGGATCTCATATTGGATCTCAGAGACATGCACTATTACATAATGTAGTACATGATAGTGCCGCAATTTTGAATATTTTAGGGCGTAACATCGAAGCAATAAGTAGTATAATCAATATAGATGATCACTTTCGAACCATTAAAGCCCGTGAAGCTGTGCCAATAAATTTTGAAACATTAGAGGATATATATTATAACTAGATTTTCACAGAAGAGGAATTTGATTATGCTTTATCTAACTGTAACTGTTCTGCTCCAGGCGCCAAGACAACATAAATTTTGAGATAATAAAAAACCTGGCTCTTTTAGCAAAAACATACTTATTGAAGCTTTATAATCATTTATGGGTAAATCACATGTTCCCGAAAGCATGGAAACATGCTATAATCATACCAGTTGTCAAACTATAGACCAATATCCCTGACAAGTTGCTTGTGCAAATTGCTAGAAAAATGGTAAATTATAGACTAAATTGGTGCCTACGTAAGAATAAAGCTTTGTCTTCAACTCAATTTGGCTCACAATCTGAAAGAGCTACTTTAGATTCACTTTCCCATCTAGAAAATTATATATGAAGAGGGTTTGAACGGAAGCAAATACAGTTGCCATATTCTTTGATATCCAAAAAGCATATGATACGACCTGGAAATACTCAATTTTAAAGTCCTTACACGAAAATGGTTTTAGAGGGTACTTAGCAATTTTTATCGAGAATTTTATCCATCAAGAACTTTTGAAACATGAATAAAAAATGTATATTCTGACTCCTTCAATTTAGACTGTGGAGTCCCTCAAGGGAGTGTTTTGACTGAAACACTTTTTGCTCTAGCTATTAATAACATCATAAAGCATTTACCACAGAGAGTACAAAATAGCTTGTATGTAGATGACTTTGCTATATATTATTCCTCAAGCAGTCTTCGTCATCTACAAAGAATTCTTAATAAAGCTATCAAAAACATCCACAACTGGACTTTGTCAGTAGGCTTTAAGCTCTCGGTAGAGAAAACCCAAGCAACAGAAACAGAATCAAGGCATAGATCTTAAATTAGGTGATAGCCTCATTCAGTTTAGTAATACTGTAAAATTTTTAGGCTTGGTGTTTGACACTCATCTTAACTGGAAAGCTAAGAGACAAACATTACTCATGATATACAAAGCACTAGTTTTATCCAAAGTAGATTATGGAAGTCCAATTTACAGGTCAGCATCACAAAGTACCTTGAAGTCCTTAGACTTTATCCACACTTGAGGCTTGAGAATTTGTAGTGGAGCCTTTAAATCTTCTCCAAACACTTCAGTATGTTTTGAATGTGGTGAACCCCCATTATCCTTACATTGTGACTTTGCAACAATGAGAAATGCTTTATTTATGTCCACTGATTCCCCCACAAAAAAGGGATTTTGACAAAGGAAAAATCTATTTCTGGGGGAAGACCTGTGTCGCTCGGTGAAATGTTCCTGTAGCACACATTTCTAGGTATAAATAGATGCTAAATATACCAGAGAAAAAGCTAAATGGAATGCTGAAGTTACTACCTCCAGCTCGCTCACCCATTAAGGGTGTCGGTATAGACAAGGGCGAGTGGAAGCCACTACCAAAGATATTCTGCCAATTAGAAGTCTCTTCTCAAAACCCCTCTCTAGATAGGTGCCATCACAAATGTCTACCTTCCGCTCGATACTACTACAACATCTGCCCGAAAGCTCATTCCTGAATTACGCACCCAAGCTTGGGCCAGCTAAAGGGCGGGGGACCAGGAGAAGAGAGGGATGGGTTCACCGGGCGACACAGGTCTTCCCCCGAAATAATTTTTCCTTCGTCAAAATCCCTTTTCTGGGTTCTACCTGTGTCGGCCGGGGAAATAGTATCAGAGAATTGGCTATACAAGCTTGGTAAATCACAAAACTTTATCGATATATAAGGAAAATTAAAAATTTTCTTAAAATTATGGTTTAATAACCAATGTAAAAATAGCAAGTTACAAATGGTAAAAAAGGGATCAAATATGACCAAATCCATACTATCCTGGGAAAAACAACAGGTAAGGAATACAAACAACCAATTATGAACTATGTACATGTCCAGGAGTGGGTTAAAGAGCAATCCAGACCGGAACATAAGGCAGACAGGCAGGGATTACAAGCGAGGCAGGTAGGTGAGAGTGAGTATCAAAAGAAAAATTAATAGCAAAATAATAGAATACAAAAATAGAGTTATAAAACTAGGCCATATCAGGGGAGACAATGCTCCCTGCAGCTACTGCTGAGTATTTAAGGGCCTCTAAATTCTTCAGATAGTGGCGTTTAAATACTGTCGGGGATTTCCAACCCGTATATTTTTTAAGATCCTCGAAGTTCATATTATGAAAATAATTAACTGAGGAGCCACTGCCCGGATATCATGGACATGAAGGACTGAATCCGGATTGGCTTGTTTAATAAAATAAAGAATTTGTTGTCTGATTCCCTTCAAGGAAATGGTTCCGCCTTTTTCTCTAATAAAAAGAGGACCTGAAGACGTTTCAGAAGTTCTGCCCAGATAAGATTTTAATGTAACGATAGGACATAATGATGGGTCCTGTGGGAGAGGTACAATCTTCCATGGAGACCACCTGTTTTGTGGGTCTTCATTCTTTGCTAGGAATTTCTGATCTGGGGAGAGCAGAACCTTCTTCTGACGGGAGGAAATCAATATGATTTAGTTCTTTAGAGAGAGCCGACAGTTCAGATATTCTGGCGCCTGAGGCCAGGCTCATTAAAAATAATGTTTTCCTGAGAAGGGTTATATATTAGCATGATTCATTATCAGTATCTGAGGCCAACTTGAGTACATCATTTAAAAACCAGGAGACCGTGTGAGGACGGTCCACCGGTCTCAGACGAGCACATGCTCGGGGGATAGACGAGGAGTACGAATCTGTCAAATCAATATTAAAGCCAAACAAATATCTTCCTTAAGGCATATTTAGTCGTAGTAATGGTCCTAGTGGCTAGGCCTTTTTCGAACAGAGTTCTAAAGAATGAAATTGCCAGATTCGTAGTCATCTTATGGACATCTGATTCTTTTAGAAAGATGGCCAACTTCCTCACTGCTGAATCATACTGCCTGAGTGTTGATTTTCTTTTGTCTGATTCCACGAACAGGATGTTTAGTGGGTCAACACTAGCATCCTTTTGTGCCGCAAACTTCATGAAGTCCATAAAGTTAGGGCATTTAGAATTCTTGAGGAAGCTGACACAGTCCGAGTTTGTACTATTTGAGTCAGTTTTGGGTTGGGAATCCGTCTTGGACGGAGATTCAACTCTAGTAAAAGAGGAAACCAATTGCTCTTCGGCCAGTTGGGTGCTATCAATGCTACCTGTCCTGTGAAAGATCTGAGTTTGTGCAGAACTTTCATCAAGAGGTTTATTGGCAGAAATAGGTAAATCTTCTGCCAATTGTTCCAGTCTATGGACATCACATCTGTGGCGTGAGCTAGAGGATCCAGATTGGGAGCCACATAACACGGAAGTTTGTGATTGGACTCCGTGGCGAACAGGTCTACCTGAAGGCCCGGGATTTGTTGGCAAATCCAATGGAATGATTTTGTGTCCAAGGACCACTCCGACTCCAGCGGAGTTGTTCTGGATAGAGAGTCTGCAATGACATTCTGTACTCCTGCCAGGTGAGTAGCTGACAGGTGCCAATGATTTTTCGTTGCTAACGAAAATATCGCAATCATTACATGATTTATTTTGCTCGACTTGGAGCCCTCTCTGTTTATGCAATGAACTATCACTGCGCTGTCCGAGACTAGTCTTACATGAATGTTCTTGACTGGAGCTAGTCGTTTCAAGGTCAGAAAAATGGCCATTGCCTCTAGGACTTTGATGTGGAACTGGCAGAATGTTTTCGACCACGTTCCTTGAACCTTCTTGTACTGGGAGTAGCCCCCCGAACCGCTCAGAGAGGTGTCTGTGTGGACTATCAGAGACGGCGGGGGAAATTGTAGTGGTACTGATTTGGAGAGACTCCAAACTTCTGTCCATGGACGGAGTCTTTTCTTTAATATCGGTGGAATCAAGGAGATTTTGTCTCTGAACTTGTTGTTGGCTCTTTTCCGCCAGACTCGATTGATATCTTTCAGTCTGGCTTTCAACAGAACATCTGTTATTGAGGCAAACTGAAGAGAACCTAGAATTCTTTCTTGGGTACGACGAGAAGCCCGTTTGTTCTTGAGGAATTGTCTCGTAGCTTTCGCTATCTCTCTGCGCTTTTTTGGTGGGAGAGATAGTTTGTGTGTAGTTAGGTCCCATTGAATTCCCAACCATTGAAAGCGAGACGCCGGAATGAGGCGGGACTTTTCCTTGTTTATCTGGAAAACCAGGTATTCTAGGAATTCTATTACTTTGGCTGTTGCCTTGTGACATTCCTCGTCGTTGGTTGCCCAAATGAGCCAGTTGTCTAGGTAAACTACTAACATTACCCCTTGAGCGCTTAGTTCTTGAACTACTGTCTCTCCTAGTTTGGTGAATATTCTGGGCGCTATGTTGAGCCCGAATGGCATCATGACTGAACGAGTAAGCTTGTTTTCCTAGTTTGAAGCCTAGGTATGGAGAGAAGTTTCTTGCTATCGGTACATGATAGTAAGCGTCTGTAAGATCGATAGAGGTGGTGACGACCCCACGGGGAAGTAAGGTCCGCACCTGCGAGACGGTCAGCATGCGGAACTTGTCGCATTGAATGTAAGAGTTGAGACGGGACAGGTCCAGAATCACTCTTCGTTTGTCCGAGTCCTTCTTCATTACACTGAACAGACGTCCTTGAAATTTCAGGCGACTGACTTTCTTTATTGGCTTCTTTTGAAGAAGATCTTTGGCATAGTCTAGCAGGTCTGTCGTTGGAGTCTGGTGAAAACTGACTGGTGGAGAAGGCCCTTTCTTCCATTTCCACCCCAGACCTTTCGATACTATACTGTAGGCCCATGGACTGAAGGTCCAATGGTCCCGGGAGAGAAACAGTCACCCACCTGCAGAGTCTCACTGACTGGTTGAGGTCTTACTTCCTCTGCCTCCTCTGAAGCCTCTGCCTCTGTCGGAAGGCTCTGCTACTCCTTGCATGCTATTGAAGCCTTGAAACACCCCTTGTGATTCAAAGGAGGCGTTGAAAGCTGGGGAAGTTACAAGAGCGGCCAAACTTGAAGGCTGTTGAGTCAGTTGATTCTGTAGCAGAACAAACTGTTGTTGGGGCTGAGCCTTGGATGTCGAAGGCTTGTTGATCTGGGAGACAGGAACTGCTTGCATTACTGTCTGAGGCTGAGAGGACTGGAAAGGCTGGAACTTCCTAGGCCTCTTCCTACCTTTGGATTGTGGTCTCCGGGGAAGAGCAAGGAGGTAGCCTGCCTCCGTCTCTTTTAGCTGGGGCATAGGCTTTTCCTCCATTCTGGCTTGCAGTGTCAATTCTGCAATCTTTGACGTGCAAGGAGTCGGAACGTCATTCGGCGCTACAAACACGGTATAGCAACCTTTGTGGGGTGTCAACTTGGTGTTGACACACTCCCAATCCATGAGGGTGCAGACCCATGCAGACTGAGCCTGGTCCCTAGGGTAGATAACCGTCTCTTTCGGGACTTTGTCTACCCTGACCAGTGCTTCCTTGGCTAGTCTAGCGTAGCCCGGGAAGGGGAATTATAGGCCCTGTGGGAAGAACTCATAGTCTTCCACGGGTCGGGTTCCGCAACCTTCAATTGTAAGCTTGCCCTCTGAGAACGGGGCAAGCAGAGCCAACTGCCATGGGTTGCTGTTCTTGAATGGCGGAAGCTTGGACACATCCAGCACCGCAAAGGACTGCGATGTGTTTCCGGATTGGAGGAATCCAGTCACCAATTCCTCCTGGGCCTGTAACCTCTGGGTCAGAGACATAATGGACTGGCCCAATGTCTCTAGACTTGAGGTGAGTTGAGTGCACATGGATTTGAGTCTCGAGTCCACTACCTCGCTCATCTTCCGCATGAGAAGATTAGCGAAAGCCTCTTTGTCGAAGCCAGACTCCGCTGGTCTGGCTTTGGAAGACTTAGCTCTCGACCCCGAGGAAGTCGAAGGCTTGGAAGCCGATGACGACCTGGGGGAGGCTGCCGGGGAAGGCTTGGTTGGTTTACCCGCCTTTGGCAGGGATCTCGTCTTCAAGGTTTTGACCTTGGGGATCACTGACCCCGACCTATTCCAAGTGGGGGTGGACTTCACAGGGAAGCCCTGAAAGGAAGGAGGAGAAGGAGTTGCACTGAAAGGGAGACTACCTGCCTCACTTACCTCCCTACATACCTCCTGTTCCTCGGTGGCCATAGGTTCTCGGTGCAGGCTAATGGCTGCCACCTCCTCCGTCACGGCATCACACAAGCCCTCTTGGTCCTCCAGTGGGGGTTCGGTCTCCTGGCGGATACGCTCGATGATTGGAGCCGCTACTGATGCCAGTACTGCTGCCGAAACTGGAGTGTTGGGGTAGAGGAGGGTGCACAGCTCCTCCGACAGCACGTAGGGGTGGCCGGCTGTCACGTTCCTGCCAAACCCCCCTACCCAGGCCTTAAGGGCCGACATCGAGGAGGTCTTGAACGCCAAATCAACCTGTGAGAAATAACCAAATTAGATTCCCCATTGTCGGGGAATTTTTGCCAACCTAAATGTGTAACAGAAAATTCAGAGTAACAATGAGGCGAGTATGCTACCTACCGACTCATCTGTTATGATCTTAACTAGATCATAACACACCATACAGGCTTCCGGGTGCCAGACCACACGTCCCTCCAAGTGGATGGCGCAGTTGGCATGAGACCGGCAGACCTCATGCCCATACGGCCTGTACAGAATGGCCGGACAACCCGACTCCTAGCATCGGACCATCTGTAAGTTGAAAAGATAAATGAGTATCGTCAGATAAGGCGGTATGAGTACACTTCAACTAGAAACTTAACCAGCTAAAGGCAATATCGAGTATAATTTCCAACTTACTTGTTATTAATAAAGCTCTGGATGTCTCCGCCTGCTCCGGAATCCATACTAGGGATTGTCAAAGCTACAACAAGCGGAGAGGGCCTGATACGAGCAGAACAGGGGAATAAGGCAAAACCTAAGTCTGAGTCTGATCGCACCGGAGTAGAGTAGCGAAACCTAACTAATAGTAGGTGTGTTCTCTGAGCCCAGTTCCGCCCCCACCGGAGTGGGGAGCAGCGACAGCATAGAAGATGGAAAAACAGAGCGCAGAGCGGCGGGAACAACGGTGCGTAAAACTCCGGTGTATACCTTCTGGCACCCGTAATGGTAGACCACACTTCGCCGGAATAATACAGGCCTGGAGACATACCAACAGAGGCTGAATAAAACAATTTCTTAAGATTAATCTCTGAATGCCTCCGCATACTCCGGAATCCATAATCTCTTTATCACAATAGCTAAAACTGGCGGGGTTGGGCTGATACGAGCAGAACAGGGAAAATAGGTAAAACCTAGGCCTGAGTCTGATCGCACCGGAGAAGAGAAGCAGTTCCAAGTAATTATAAACGCAGCTCTAAGCCCAGTTCCGCTCCACTGGAGTGGGGAAGCAGCGATAACATAGAGGAGTACGGAAAACAGCAGCGGAACAGTGATATGTACAATCCGGCATATAGCCTACTGGCGGGTGTGATGGTAGACCCCACCTCGCCAGAGGACACAGAGACCCGGAGACATACCAAAAGAGATTATGTAATCTACTAATCACCCAATCTCCTCCGACTAATCCCCTGGATTAAGCTTTATGCTCTAGCTGTCGTTCATCGGTAGGATTACTGGGGCAGCGAGCTAACTAGGCAGCGCCAGAACGAGTCCGGGACAGGGGTGGGGGGGAAGTGTCTGGAGGAGAGTGGACGAGTCGTGATCGCCTGGCCACAGCAACCGATTTGTGACCAACCACCTCTCGGGAGCCGTAAACTAGCCTACCACTAAAGGGGCAGAAGACGGTAGGCCAACTGACACCCTAAAGGGGGCAATGGCCCAAGCTACACTCAACAAAACAATATGTAAAATAATTGATGAGGAATTACTGGAAGAACTGCAAAAGGGAGAGGGGGGCGAGGCAGGGGGTGAGGGACACACCCCGCTAAGATCCCAGTCTAACCCTCCGAGATCGGTACGGATCCGGTCAGGTAGGCTAGTATGGCTCCAAAAGGACGTCATGAAGAGGATGGATAGAACCTAACTCAACACTCCAAAATCGAATCATCCGATCTGGTCAGGTACGATAGGTGTAGGCCCTACAATCATGACTAGAGAGAGACTCTCTGTCCTAGACCACCCTCTAAGCAAACATATCTGCCTGGTCGGGTGGCGGTAAAAGGGGCCACAAGGGTGGAGGGATATACAAGATCGCCTGGCCTACCTTCCAAAACCTAGCCTAGGTCTGGTCGGGTAGGCCAGGGAAGTACATCGCGAGAACTTCCAACCTCATCAAGAAAACAATATTTGAATAGTTTATCACAAAGTGCATATAATCAAGTGTATTACTGACTATAATCGAAAACTGCACTAGAAATATACATGCATGAGTACCGCAAGAGAGAGAGGAATCTTCCTCTCCCAACAATGACTGGCGTACTGCTAGGCTAGCCTAGAAGCCCAAAACACAATACTCGCGCATAATGTATGAAGCATATAACCGTACGCACGAAGGGGAACCAACACGCTCCTGAGGGGCTGAGGATAACAAAAGGGGTGCCCAAAAGGCTAAAAACGAAAGATAATCGTAAAATGAAGGCCTCAGAATACGTCAGGAGCAAGATGGGCCCTAAAATAGGCAAAATACGTAAGGACAAAACTCGTAAAAATAAGGCTCCAGAAAATGACAGGAGCGAGAATAATGAAAAGAATATGAAAATAGTAGCCCAAATAGTAAAGTGCTAAACGGTGGACAAAATATATCACGAGATAAAAAACAGAGAAAATCACGCACGCCGCGAGTCATGCACCCAAAATGGCGGATCGAGAGAGGCGTCATACCTAGTTCATGAAAACAAAAGGACTTAAATAAAGGGCCAAAATTGAATGGATCGTGCCCCCACGAGATTCAAAAACGATAAATGGAATACTCAACTTCGATGAGGAAGCTTGGGACTCTAGAGAAGACATGCTTTGTCACAAAACACTTCCTGGGAACAGCGAAAAAACAACGCGTGCAAACACTATACGTGCTAAATCAGGAATTAGCTTTCGGGCAGATGTAGTAGTAGCGAGTGGAAGGTAGACGTTATAACGGCACCTTTCTAGAGAGGGGTTTTGAGAGAAGACTTCTAATTGGCAGAATATCTTTGGTAGTGGCTTCCATTGCCCTTGTCTATACTGACACCCTTAATGGGTGAGCGAGCTGGAGGTAGTAACTTCAGCATTCCATTTAGCTTTTTCTCTGGTATATTTAGCATCTATTTATACCTAGAAATGTGTCCTACAGGAACATTTCACCGGCCGACACAGGTCGAACCCAGAAAGACTGTTTGCTACGCGAGATATATTTATTAGTAATCACGAACCACCTTTTCCAATAAGAGCTAATAGGTTATTGGAATCTAATGGTGTTAGAGTAAATATACTCCCACCCTCAAATTCTCCACCTCCTTGTATCATTTGTGAAAAAACAGGATTATACTTCAGATTGCTATAAATAGTATACATTAGAACACATTCGAAGTAAAGGCCCACAAAAAGTAATATACACTGATGGATCCAAATCTTCTGTGGGAGTTGGTTGTGCTGCAGTGTCATTGTTCAACATAAGTCGGAATTCATTGCCAATTGAAGCAACTGTCTACTGAATTAACAGCAATTATATTGGCAATCAATCAGATAAAATTGTCAAATAATAAACTGAATACCAAATTTGTAATCTATTCTGGCTTAAGAAGTGCAATTGAATCTCAAAAGTTACACACATAAGAACCCTTTAGTAAAGGAAGTTAAACAAATCATCAATAAATTGTATGCACGTGGGGTTAACATTGAAATCTGCTGGATTCCTGCCCATGTTGGAATCCAAGGTAATGAAAAGGCCAAGTCTGGGATAAATTCACCAATTTTTAACAATAAATTGCCGGCTACAGATTATATAAATTCAGTGAAGGTGCATAAAGATAAAATGGCAAAATCTGTGGGATAGTGAAGCAGACACCAATAAATTAAAGTACATCAAGCAGAATGTAGTAGACTTGTGGAGTTCAGCAGTACAAAAGGAAAAACGAGCTGAAGTAATATTAACGATTACAAATAGGCCATACAAGACTAACCCACGAGTATTTAATGATAATTCCACAAGGGGACATCCCTCATTGCAGTGTCTGCAATACAATTTTAACAGTCAAACATATTTTATGTGATTGCCTAATTTTTAATAAAGAAAGAAATTTATATTTAGGCAATAAATCACTGTCAGTGGTTTATTGCTTCAGTGGAGAGTTTAGTTACGTTAGGCTGTCTACACATGAGGTCCCTTCAATTCTTCCTGAAAGCGAATCGGTCTTGGAAGACGCTACCAGACTCGCTAGTCTTCCCCTTGACGGCAGAAATCTAGTCGGATCTTTGCTGCTGGTCAAAGGAGAGACTACAAGAACGACTTTTCCTATTTGTGTCAAACCCTGACCTAGAGTTCTCAGACGTGTCGGACAAGGGATGGGGAGTCCTTCTAGGAGACAGGAGGGTCTCAGGGCTTTGGATGGAACAAGAGAGGACCCTACACATAAATATGAGAGAATTGAAGGTGATATTTTTAGGACTACTAGCGTTCACCCCTGTAGTCGCTGGAAGTAAGATAGCGATTTACTCGTTCTCTCTCAACAGAATAGCAGAAAAACTCCTCATTTGTGTGAACGAGCAGAAGATCTCTGTTTCCAAGCTTCATTTGAGGGATCGAATCAGGTACTGTCGACGGAATGGGCGCTGAACGAGAGTATATCGGGATGTTTGGGGGCTATGGGGAAAGCCAACAATAGATCTGTTCCCCACCTCAAGAAACAATCGTCTCTCGATTTTCTGTTCTCCAGTTCCAGACCCGCTAGCTTAGAGAACAGATGCAATGCACTAGACTGGGCAGGCCTTGATGTTTATGCTTTCCCTCCCTTCAGGATGATAAGAGAAATCTTAAGCTTCAATCGCACCAGAATTTGACGATGACTCTAGTGGCCCCTTTCTGCCCAGGAAAGAATGGTTCCCGGACCTTCTCAAGTTTCTAGTGGACTTCCCCGGGCTCCTTCCACAAAGTCCATTTCTTCTCAAACAACCCCACTTCGACAGGTATCACCTAGGATTATCTGCTCTGGCCCTGACAGGATTCAGACTGTCAGGAACCTTGTCAGAGCTAAAGATTTTTCAAGAAGAGTGTCAGAAGCTATTGCGAGCTGTAGAAGAAGCTCTTCTGCTGAGCTCTACCAGTTGAAGTAGAGTCTTTAGGTTGTAGTGCAAACAACATAACATCTCTTCTTCTAAGACGTCTATAATATACAATGTGGATTTTCTGTTATTTCTGAGAGTTGAGGAAATTGTCCACTTCGACTATTAAAGGATATAGGTCCATGCTTTCATTGGTTTTTAAGCATAGAGGCCTGGACATCTTGACCAATCAGGATATCAGCAACCTGATTAGATCCTTTAGTTCCTCTAAAGTGTGCAAGCCTGGCGAAGTGGACTGGAATTTGGATCCAGTATTAAGGGGGCCTTCCAGTCCCCAATTTGAGCCTTTGAATTCTTTGTCCTTAAGAGATGTAACGAGGAAGAAACTGTTCCCAGTCACTTTAGCCACAGCTGGTAGAGTAAGTGAGTTACAGGCGATCAGTAAGGAAATAGGTTTCGCCCAAAGTAATGTAATTTCCTCGTATGTAAAAGAATTCCTTGCTAAGAATGAGGATCCTTTGAATCCTTGGCCTCGTTCTTTCGTAATCAATAGCTTAATGGACAAAGTGGGAGCGGAAGTCGAGGAACGTACATTATGTCCAGTCAGAGCCATCAGACACTACCTAATTAGGAAAGAAACGTTAAGAGGAAACTCAAACCGACTCTGGTGCTCAGTGAGAGACCCTTCCAATCCTCTTTCAGAGAATGCAATTTCGTTCTTCCTGAGGAGTTTGATTTTAGAAGCGCATGCCCAAATTCAAGATCAAACTCTTCGCATGCTGAAAGTGAAGACCCACAAGATTCATGCAGTAGCGACGTCCTTAGCATTCAGACATAATATGTCGCTATCCTCCATTTTGCAAACGACGTTCTGGAGGTCGAAATCGGTGTTTGTGTCGTATTACGTAAAGGATATTGAAACTACTTTTGAAAATTGTTTTAGATTGGGGCCTTTGTCAGTAGCAGGAATGGTGATGGGAGAGGAAGCATAGGGGAACCTGTCTTTTCCCTCTACTATCTCCTCACCTTGTATTTGAGGTTATTGAATTTTTTTGGAAGCCTTGGGGTACATGGTACCTGGGGTACCCTCCAGTTTTTTATGGTTAAAGGTAGGATAATGTTTATTTTTAGTGTAGGTGATGGTTTTGTGTTTTATCTGGTCTTCGCCCAGGGCAAGGGCAAACTTTAGTTTTGTTTTTTGTCAACTCATTGGTGACCCTCCTTCATTACAAAATCCCACCATTAGTAAGGACGATCCTGGCCATTTCTGCCACGTCTCCTACAGGTGATGAGAGCGCCAGCCAGAGGCAGTACCTGCAGCTGCTCTCTCACAAGGTAAGGTACTGCAAACGTTGTATAATGGGAGCACATGATTGTTGTCTTTTCATAAAGCTGTCCATGTACCCACCTGCCGGGTAATGTGGATTCAGCTATGTAATTGTTTGGCAAGTCACTTATGTGAAAATGATATTTTTATAATAAAATAAGGTTTCACATACACTTCCCAAACAATTACACAATCAGAACCCTCCCTCCTCCCAACAGATGGACGTTGTGGCCCATTGAATTGACAGTAGTTAGCTCAGCAGTACTGGGTATTCCCGAAAGTGGGCACACGAATTATGGTAGCGCCGCTGCCGCCACAAAATTTGAATTTTCGACTGCCAGGTAAGAAAGCTTACAGCTATGTACTTGTTTGGTAAGTATATGTATAACTGTCTGCTGTCCACCATTTATAATGGTATAGGACGCCGACCAGTTGTATGTTAGATCTCGCGACTGTGATATGCAAGCATTGTGGTTCCTTTTCCCTTTCTCGTCTGAGTGACATCAAGTAGATTTTGTTTTCTTCTTCAAGAGTAGGGGAGATGACTCAAACTTCCTGAGTTAACTTCAACAACTTTATTATAACCTCCATCACAGGAGTATAGGAAGGGTTAGTCAGATGACTGCCTTCTTGGAAGATGAGGAGAGAACTAATGTTGAAAGAGTGTCACCTCGATAGCTGACAATAACAGATACATGGGCATATGACTCGGAAGTCACGTGTTTCCTCTACAGGTGATAAGTCACCAGCTTCTCATGAAAGGTGCTGTGACCTGTTTACAAGAGATGAATAATGTTGATACAGGCAAATGCAAACCAGGCTACTGCTAGCATCGCATGGCATGGTCTAGTTTACGTCCTGTTGTGACTACGTATCACGCTCCTATCTCACCAGTGACCCCTTGGGTCATGGGTTTATTTACAGATATGGAAAATATCTGTATTTTATAATGTATTCATTACATTAGCTCGGTCAGCTACCAGCCAAGCACTGAACATTAAAACTTACGTTAAATATGTTTCATAGGAGTGTGATCGTATATAATTAAGTCCTAGCCATAATCAAGTAGTTATGGAATAATATGCAAATAATTATATGTAAAACAAAATACATACATAATAGAAATACTCATAAGTAAAGAACAATGCATGGAAAATACAGATCCATGTTCAAGATAAATGCATATGAATATGTTATATATACTGTTAGTCATGAGGATACATACACAACAGAAAGTACTATAGTTCTGCTGATAATTGCATGACATAAGAATTACATTCTAAAATGCATATGTGATTAAATGAATGAATGGTACCAGATAAAATAAAAGGTTAGCATATATACATGAATGGTTATAATAGGTAACTGTTTAAGAATAGTTGTTACCAGATAAAGATATATAATTCAGATATGATAATAGGTAACTGTTTAAGAATAGTTGTCACCAGATAAGGATATAGGTAAATAATTCAGATGATTGTGCACAAAATATAAATTCCAGGTACGTACACGCACCGACATTTTAATATATAGGGCTTCAATTTTTTATTAGGTGCCCATAATGATACTTTTTTAACATTTCATATTTATAATTATATAGATATAAGTATGGAATGCAATGTCTCGGAGTTTCTTGTCATACATATTGCCAGCGTAAAAACTGCTTTTCACACACAACTCAATTCCAAACAATTTTTCTCCGAGTCAAGTGAAATGGCCAATTTCAAATAGCTCTAATATTAAACACTTTTAGCACGATAGGAATGTTGTCTGGGTGGGTCACGACGTTCCTATGAAGATCCATCTGTGTTTGCCTCAACCTACGCCAAGCAAATATGTTAGCGGCGATGAGAATCACCACCGTAATGCATAATACGGCCAGCATCACGTAGAATCGCAGATCCTCCTGGTCCATCTCAGCTAGTTGCGTTAAATGATGGGCCACTTTTGCATTGTAGGGAAGAGGTAATGCTGGGATGATAGTGCTGGTCCACGAAAAATTCGCGAAGTAAGCTCGTTCTCGGATGATAGTGTTAACTCCACGGACCGTGTAGTTCGTTGACGTTCCGATGCATCCGTCAGCGGCAACAAATATCTGGGAGTAGGCCGTTGATCCGTCTGGACATGAGACTTGAAATCCTTCCTTGTCGTATCGCATCCATGATCCGTTGTTCAGCCTGTAATTGAACTTATTATCGTCAAAAGGATAAAGTTTTTCAGACAACCTTCGTGTGTATGGGAGAGAGAACCGTTTAGCACTAGACCTAACTCGCATGAATCCATTGATATATGATGGAATTCAAAGGAGTCAGCTGTACAAACTTTATTATTCATGGCATCTGAACAGTGAGTGAATTTATCTAAGTCCTTGATGACCTTATATGTTTCCTTATCAGGGGAAATCAATACGTGTACCGTCAGATTGGATATTACTGGACTTGAGTTATTCGTCAATAAAAATATAATTTTTAATATCTTTAATTCACTAATGGTTTTTTTATTAAATATTGCATGACCAAGTTTTCAAATTTACCACATCCTTTTTACCACAAGAAAAAATGTATGATTTTTATGAATCGTAAGTGAAGGAAAATCGGCTGATGATATAGAAATGGTGGCTAATGCTTGTTTACATTCAGGAATTGTCGGCTACACTTGTTAGATGAAATCCTAGAACAGCCATAAATGTAGAAACAACATAAGAATAATAACAGATTCTCAGATAAGTAAAACAACTTTTATGTTTGTCATTGTTATTACAGGTACTATCCTACTTACAACCAAGTTTGGTTCCGACCCACTGGTTGTAAGTCGGAATGGATGTAAGTCGAACCTTAGAAAGTGGCCAACATACTGGGTAGGGTATACTATCAAACCTTTGCTATATAAGTGCCTACTTAGTATTGTAATGTAATGTACAATCATTATTTCAATCTTTTTACCATGATGTACTTCTACTAATACATTTTAATCATTTATGTAATAGTATATATTACGTACAATCAGGCATTGAGTTACAATGGGGTTAGGTTCTTGCATGCATGTCAGAAGTTGATTCTTACGTAAATTGGTTTGCAATTCAGTCTACAGTACAGTTAATACCAAATGATGCTGCAGATAGGGCAGAGTAACTCAAACTGATGCTGCCTGAGTGATGAGAGTTCTCATGCCTGAGTGATGAGAGTTCTCATGAGATGGCACAGTGCCAAGTAACTCAATGGTCAACTGTCTCAAGTAAGGTTGTAAGTATGAGTGGTCGTATGTCGAGTAGGTTGTAAGTCGGATAGTACCTGTATATGAAAAAAAAAAAAAATAGTTTGTGGACTAATGTGGAAAGAAATGCTACTTTATTGACTTCTATTTTCAGGAAATCCAACATAGAAACAACATATAATAATAAACAATTCTCAGATAAGTACCGTATATATATACTCGCGTATCATGCGACTTTTGGAGATACAAAAATCGAGTATGTAATAATCATATATTAGTATCGTATGATAAAATACAAGCATAATGGATATGCATCTTTTCCATGGATCTTTTAAAAAGTTGTTTTACTTCACACTGCATCCAATATTATGTCTTTTCGTTTTATTATTTGTTTGTATTATAAAATAAATACAAACATAGCAATCATGTTTTGGTTTGAAAATCAGATGAGGACGATTGCGAGTAAGTTTGTTTTGCTGTGTCGAACATCAAATTAGAGCGACTTTCTTACTTCTAGTTAGCGCAAGTGAATCTCAAGATACTCTATTTATATGAGACATATGAGACAAGGTTATTATACATTATACAAAGTGTTTTCAAGTGGAAATATCACTTAAAAATGTATCGTGTGTGAACGAAATTTAGTTATTTTTTCTTTAGTAGATGGCGCTGAGGGCATGTTTATTGCGTAAACAGAAATCAACAGATTCCGTTCGATATTTTCACTTTATCTTATCAGAATACTACGAGCTTTAAGTATTTATCTTTTATTGGAGTGAAAACAGTAAACGGTGTTCTTTCTGGGCTCAGCTCGTGTCGCTGCGCGAAATATCCTTTAATCTATTATTTCTAGGGTAAATGTACTAACACATACCAGAGAATAAATAAAATAAAGAAAAAGGTCAGTATAACTGACTCGCTCACCCTCAAGAGGGTGTCGGTATGAACACTAGGCGAGTGAGACCACTACCACGAGCCAAATACCAATAGAAATCTCCCACAACAAAAACCTCCAAGAGAGAGCCGACCCACAGAGTGAGCAGCTCGTACTACTACTACTCCATCCCATGCTGCCGACTGCTGCGCCTCTGGTGGACATCCTTTTCAGTTAGCGCACACGAGTCACACGTGATATTTTTCTCTCTGTGTTTTTTGTGCCCTTTCGTTGGATTTATCTATAATGGAGCGTGCAGCTATTGCAGCAGCTAAGTTAAGTACTCAGTGTTTATGGTTAGTTGGTTTTTTCCGGCCCTCAGTCAGTATTTGCCGTTTTTTAGGTATAAATACGAACTCGGGGTCGGAAGCATGGCAGCATGGTTCTGCGCGTGGTGGGTTCGTTCTCGGTCTCCCATACCTAGAACATCCCCTTATCTATGTACGCTCTATATTAATTATCCGTTTTACTTAGGGTACTGCCTACTCAGGTTTGTCATGCATGCATGTCTTTTACCTTATGTAGGCTTCTTCTTTCCAGACCCTAGTCCCGGCTCTTAGTATCGGCCTCTGACTAGCTTTGAGTGGTAGACTTTCCTTCGGGTTAGTCGTACACTCCTGGATTTTTTCTCCTACTATATTGTTTTCTTTCTTTATTTATTAATATACCATGTATTTGTTATGGTTAGGTTAGTTAGGCGTCTGGCTTAGCCTAGGTCCTGGCTCATCGAGCCTATGCTACCGCTCATCAGTTCGGTTGCTTCCCTATAGCATCTCTCTGATCAGTCGGTTTTGGCCCAGTGGGTCTCCATGCTACCGCTTTTCAGTTCAATTGCTTCCCGATAGCATCTCTCTGATCAGTCGGTTGGTCCTAGGCTTAGTGTCTTATTTTAGTCTTACCGTCTCGTGGTCACTACACGATCACGAGACAGCCAGACGCCTGCCCAGTCCCCTTCCCCCCTCCTCCCGCTCTTCCATAGAGTCGGGGGAGGGTGGGTCGGTCTGCCCCACGCTTGCTCCACATATCCCGAGCATGCTTCCCTCTCTCCCCACCCCCCCAGGCGGAGGGGCCAGGAGGCGGGACAGACCCAGACTGGACACGACCCTCTCCGGCTCATCGGTCCGGCCCGGTGGTAATAAGTGGTGGGGGGTACTGGCCTTTCTTTTCCCCCATCCGTTGCTTCCTTGTCGCTCCGGTTCGCTCGAGCCTGTATGTATCCTCGCTCTTCCCGACCTTACTAGGACTCCTTTCCTGCGGAGTCCTGGCATCCAGCGGGAAGATGTTAGTCCACCCAGTAGAGTGGACCGGAACATACAGTGGGTCCCTGCTAAACCTTACCGTATTGCTGAGTTACTACACTCCGCTTCGCACTGGACTTGGTCCAGTTCATTTGAGTTTTAGGTTTAGTGTTATTAGATTAACTATAAGTTATCTTAAGTACCTTAAACCTTCCCCCCCCCTCCCTTACATGTCTTACCGGATATCTCCGGGATAATAGCCTATTCAGGCAATGCAGGGGGGGGTTATGCCCAAATTTTTTTCCGAGCTCCGGCATGCAACGGAGTTCTTCTGTCCTTTAGCCTGTAAGTGTTATTCTTTAAGATACTCATGTGTCTTCCCACTTACAGGCCACCAACTGTGAGCATCCGGGATGCGCCGCACACTTCAGGACCCATGTGGACACGAAGTTTGCGGTTCCATGCTCCATGCGCGACTCTGCACGGGGACATCCAGGTCTGGTACATGAGACGTGTACCATATGTTACGATCTGGTGAGCCAGCTTTTAGAAGGGGTGAGTATTCCATCTCCGGTAGCTGCTCCGCTTCTGTTTAGTGAATTAAGTTTTCATCATTCACTTTAACTTAAGGCATCTAAGGTTAAGTTATATTTTAAGTTTTAGTTTTAAGTGATTCTTAAATCTAATCTACGCCCTCTCTTCCAGGCGCCGGCAGTGAAGGATACCGCACTGGCAACCCTGCGGGACCTGGGTCGGCGGTTTTGGGAAGACGCCGCCAAGGGTATGCCCTACATACTTGGAGAAGCGGTTGGCGCTGTTAATCTTCCCCCGGAGGCAAGGCGACAGGATACGTCGACCCAGTAGAGGCGGCCCCTACTATCGCCTTCATCCAACAACAGCTGGCTGCCTCTTTAACTGACCAAGACCAGGATATCTCCACGGACGTCGCGACTTTAGATATTAATGTGGAAACCTATGGTAGGTGTAGACGACCTGTTGGTCGAGGTAGGTAAGGTGGACACCCAAGGGTCACCTTGGGTGCAACTGTTCTTTACTCCTGCAACCTCTCCATCTTCCAAGGCTTTACAGGTGATGAATTATATACTCTCCTGACGCTTCGATTAGACCTAAGGTCAAGGGGTCAAGCGGTGAAATCCTGACTAAGACGTCGTCGTCTCTAAGAAGTCGACTTCGGCGTCATCCTCCTCACGTAAGTCTCCGGCTGGGAATCCCGGAGCAGACAGGTCTAAAGCTTCTAGCTCCGGCTCTAAGTCCTCGAGGAGTAAATCCTCCAGAGAGAGATCTCGCACCCCGGCAGAGTCACCGGTTCCGCTACCCTTGGTTTCCGATTCAGAGCCACCCCTCCACCTCCGCAGCACGCTCCGGCCTTGGACTCCAATGCTGGCCTGTTGCAACAGGTGGGCGACCTGGTTGGGTCCCTAAAGAGTAGCATGGAACAAATGATCTCTCGTCTGTCGGATAGGATTACTTCCCAGGACTCCATTATAGCCGGACTGAGAGAAGTCCCTCTAGCCTCTCCTTCACTTTCCAATACGAGCGGAACTCAGCTTCCTCCGTATGACTCGCTACCTCCGTTCTCGATGAACAATCCATGGAAAGTAGCGTTCATACGCCCCTTCCAAGACGGGCTCATTTCCATACCGGAATTCGGAACTCGAAGGATAGAGGACTTCGAGTTCTTCCCGGAAGACCTCCAGCCTCGTTCATAGGCTACGCAAGGCTTACAGCTTCAGCCATGGTTCGGGATGATAGGGTACCAAAGGAGACAGTCCTCTATTCTCGAGACCAGGCTCAGAGAGAATGGCTCAGATGTTTAGAGGACATGGATTGTTCTAATACCAGGATACAACCTTTCAAGAGTCCCTTTACCATTTTCACAATGGATGAAGTACCCCGCTCCCGTTCCTGACAAAGATCGCGAGGTCTACCATCCCAGCGGCCCAGAAGGGGGACCCCATGCCTCAATTGAAGGGAAGCAGATCCCACATCTCCGTTGCTCCCCTCAGCCGGAGAATTGTGGGAGGACTTGCCAAACACCTTCTCAGCTGGCAAACTCAAACCGGACTGTGCTATGGAGCAGTTTGGTGAAAGCTACCAGGCTCCCAGATAGCCTTATTCAGGCTGAATTTGACGTGAAATCGCGATTAGCCAGATCAATTAACTCTATGGCTATGTCCGAGGTAGCAACCATAGCTATGGCTCAGAACCGCTTTTTTAAGCTCATGACCAAAGCCCTGACTCAAACGGTACAGTCGGATATGTTTGAGTTTGCCACTGCTAGAACGAATTGTAGGAAGCATGTCCTACAAGAGGCAAACCATTCGACATGAGCCGAATAGGTTACTCTCGTCTAACATCTGGGGAGCAGATCTCTTCCCAGAAAGCTATGGTGAAGGAAGTCCAGTCAGAGGCTACGAGGCTGAAACCAGAGCCTTAAGGACCGTTGGGGCCTTACGGCTAAGAGGAGACAAGACCTAACACTAAAGGTAAGGGACAGAGGAAACCTAGGCGTTTCCATCCTTACCAGAAAAAGCAGCCACGCTTCCTCAGCAAGTTCCAGCGGTGCCCTTAGTGCAAAACAGCCCAACCTTCTCCTCTAAGGCTCATTCACAGCCAATTTATGTGATATCCCCTCAGCCTCAGCCCTCCACCTCTTACGCCATCTCTCCAGCTTACAATCAAGCTTCGAGAGTCAAGCTTCAAAGAAGTATGACCGCATCGGGTAAGGGAGCAGAGGTAAGCGTTCCTTTCGTGGGAGAGGATCGGGGAGGACCTTAAACAGGGGAAAGCATTCAGAGGAGGCGACGGCGGTTACCAGAACACGAAGAACTTCAGTTAGAGGGGGTTGTTTCACTTTCGCCACCGGTGGAACTCAGCGAATGGGCTCACAGAGCATAGTGTCAAAGGCCTGGGTTGAGTGGTTGACGAACCCACCTCCATCCCAGAGCTTTCGTCAACTACTTCCCAAGGACTGACAGAGTACGCCAGCGACCTCCTCAGAAAAGGAAGCTATAGCGAGAGTCAAGAGATTAAAATTTCAAGGCGCTTGTTCAGCGTTGCCAAAGAACAGGTCTCACAAAAAAGGAAGGTGATCTTAGACTTGTCCGCTTAAACTTAGCATCCGCTGCGACAAGTTCAAGATGCTCACGATCTCACAGGTGAGGACCTTATTCCCCGTGGGGCGTACCACCTCTATCGATCTTACAGACGCATACTATCAAATCCCTATTGACAAGACACTGCCGTCCAATCTGGGTTTCAAGATAGGAGACCAGGCATTATCTTCAAGGTAGTTCCTTCGGATCAACGTGGCACCCAGGGTGTTCACGACACTAGCGATAGTGGTAGGCAACAAACTCAGATCACAAGGGATTAGGTAGGAGGTATCTCGACGATGGGTGATAGGCTTCAACCAGTTAGAGGAATGCAACAGAGCCACAGGGAAAGTGATCATTCATGGAAATATTATGCTTCAAGATAAACAGGACCAAGTCAAGACTCACTCAGAGTCGACTTCAGTGGCTGGGCATCAATGGAACTATCCTCCCCATACTCTGTCGATTCCATCAACCAAAAAGGAAAGAAATAGCGAAAGTCAGTCAAGCAATTTCTAAGTCACAAACTGGCGTTAAGGAGAGATCTCAGGAGAGGATCATGGTTCTCTCCAGTTGCATCAGTGACGAACGTTTTAATGAAAGCCAAACTGCAAGACTAACCATGAATCTGGCGCTCACGAAGCAAATGTCAGGTAAGGGACAAACATCTTCAGTCCTCTGATTCTAAAGAATCGACGTCAAGCGTTGGCGAAAGTCAAGAACTTGTCAGTGTCAGTACCCTTCAGTTCCCTCCACAGGGATTACATCCACACAGAGCGTCCTTAAGCGGTTGGGGAAGGGTGTCTCCAGGTCCAAAAGGTTCAAGGAAAGAGGTCACTCAGTTCAGTCAGTTCCATTAATGTACTGAGGCAATGCAGTGTCTGGACTCTAAAAAGGTTGTTGCGCCCCCACCAAATACTCCACATAAAGCTAGTTCTGGACAGCGCAGTGGTAGTACATTGTTAAACAGACGGAGGAACTCAAGTCACGTATCTAAAATCAATGTGATGGTAAGCCATCTTCTCCTGGCAGCAACACGTCAGTTGGTATTCTCCTCATCACTAGCTTTTTCTGTGAGGAAAACGTCATAGACAGACCGTTTATCCCGATCAGTTACCCCTAGAGCGGAAAATGGTCACTGGACAATCAGTTCGTTCCAATGGATCCTTCAAAGAGTCCCAGGGCTACAGGTGGGATCTCTTCGGCCATCTCAAGCGAATCACAAACTCCCCTGTTAGTAGCCCCCAACCTGGACCCTTGGCTATGCACGGAACGCAATGGCTCTAGACTGGAACGAATGGAAAAGAAGATTTATGTCTTTCCCCCATGTGGACATATTCTTATGAAAGTTTTAACAACTCAGGCCCGTTCAAGGGTCAAGTGCTCTAGTAGCCCCAGAATGGCGAAAGAGCAATTGGTCTCCCTAATTCTGGAGCTGGGCCTCGTCCTCTTCGGATCCCCAATCCAGGCTCTCCCAGTCATACAAACGAAAGACGGTGTACGCCTTCCCAGGCATTCTCAAAACCCTAACTTTATGATTTCATGAATGTTTGCGGCAAAAAAGAGATGCGAATATTGACTCAGAATATTTCTCTTTTGGAATCCGATAAAAAGGGATTCAACTTTGAGCAGTATGATTTGCTGTCAAAAAGTTAGCATTCTTCCTGAGAGATCTGATAGAGAAGCATGACAGTTATTCAGCTATATCCTTTTTCAGATCCTTATTTGAAAAAGGTTAGCAGGATTAGCAAGATTACGACAAACAAGTCGCCTTGAAAAAAAGATATTCAATTTGGTTCAACATAGACTTGACGGATTCCTACTCTGTCTATTCCGAAGGCATCGTGCTAGACTTAGACCTTCTGTAAGGCCTACGTCAGTTTCATGGTTCTAAACGAGTTCTAAAACTGGCTTCAGAACCCGATAAATGAACACCATGATCGTTATAATGCTCTTAAGGAAAACCTGTTTTTATTAAGCCTAAGCTTCAGGAGCAAGAATTTCAGAACTTCGGCTTTATCCAGAGATCCGGGATTCATATTCAATTTCCTTCCACAGGGGAAGTACCTTACTTTTCTCCGGAAACCGTAGCTTTTTAGCAAAGAATGAAGATCCTTTGATGAGGGGGAACCTTGGAAGGTACTACTCCTTCCACAGATGTATCTCTGTGCAAGTTACAAAACCTACGAGCCTTTCTGTCCAGGACTACTCATCCTCATCGGGTCCCTCTTTAAGAGGGAAAAGGTTGGAACTTATCATTAATGGCATCAGGCAACAAATCCTGTACTTTATAGCAAGCCAATCCTGACTCGTTCCGAAAGCACCATGAGTCAGGGCAGTAGCCACCTAATTAATTATTTCCAACACATGAACTCGATGAGTTGAAAAGTATACCGGATGGAAATCGCCGACAGTGTTCAAAGCCATACCTTAAGTCATTGGAAGCTCTGAAAATTTTCAGCAGTAGCGCGGGAAACATAGTTTCCCTGATTCTAGGTAAGTTGTAGTAGAAGATTCAGTCTCCCTTTACCTGCTTCACCAAACAGTTCGTCTATTCCTACGTGTTCATACATTCACCTGGTGTTAGTGGCTTGATGATGATGTAGTGGGTGGCCCGTATTTTTATAGGGACACTCACAGATGGTTATGGATTTTGATCTCATGGATGTTACCCTGATTTTTATGCTAGGGGGAACATCTCAATTGTAAGGTTAGGGTTGTATATTAAGTCATATGCATTCCCTTATATATTATCATTGTTGTTTAATTTGTTCATTTGATTTATTGTATGCTATATATTTTTGATACATGCCGTTACACAGATACCAGTTGTTACATGTAAGCCAATTTACCTCTGTACATATGTAAATTACCTTATGATAAGAAACAGGTTTAGAATTAAGGGTAATTTAAGCATATTTCATTTGTATCACTGTGTATTTGTATCTTTTTAGAATTATCATTCTTTTTAATTTACTTTTATTTTTTTTTATTTGAGACCATTCGGATTTTATTTATTACTTTTGGTTACAATCTTGTTGCTATTTCTCTGGTACGATTTCGGCAGCGGAAACGAGTGAGACCAGGAAAAGGGAGTTTGACGTAAGGAAAAATCTTTTCTGGGCGATGTTGGCTCGTGTCGCCAGTGCGAAATCCCACATAAACATCCCTTCGCCCCAAGATTGTCTGATAATTCAGGATGGCCACCAGAGGCGCAGCAGTCTGGCAGCATGGGATGAGTAGTAGTAGTACGAGCTGCTCAACTCTGTGGGTCGGTCTCCTCTGGAGGGTTTCCGTGTGGGAGATTTCTATTGCTATTTTGCGCGTGGTAGTGGTCTCACTCGCCTAGTGTCATACCGACACCTTCTTGGAGGGTGAGCGAGTCAGATATTTGACCTTTTCTTTATTTTTATTTATCCTTGTAGGTGTTAGTAAATTACCCTAGAAATAATAGATTTTATAAGGATATTTCGCTGGCGACCGAGCCAATCGCCAGAAATAGATTTTTTCCTTACGTCAAAATCCCTTTTTCATGCCCAATAGTTTTGATTAAAACACATCTCTTTCATTTTGTTTACTGTCGAATTTGAAGGTACTATACTTAATTTTGCGAGTTTCATCCATAAACTAGTACTATTATCGTGCATTTGCGGCAACAAAGATATAACTCCAGTAAACTTATGCCATCGAACACATCGTAGATAAATTGAGAGAAAATCTATTTTAATAAAAAACTTCAGGTCTTGAAAAGAACACCTTTTACTGTTGTTTTCACGCCGATAAACGATAAGTAAAATATGGTAAAGGTGTGATTACTATGATGAAGTGAAGGAATATAGCGACGGAATTACGTAATATTTTTACACAATAAACATGCCCACAATGCAATCTGTTAACGAAAAAAAATACTTTAGTTCACGAGGCGTATTTATTCATATGTCGACTTAAAATCACGTAGTAAAATGACAAATTACCTTCTCATATATAAGTATAGTATCTAGATATTTTACACTAACTAGACCGTGTGCACGATAATAGTACTAGTTTATGGATGAAACTCGCAAAATTGAGGGTTAAATACGGAGAAATAAACTCATATTCGCCATCAGTAATTCGAATCCAAAACCACGGACCCTTTGTTAGTGTATTAGATGATATAATAATATGAGAATACATAACCATATCTGGATGCGTATTGTTATAACTTTTAAAAGAAACACAGAAAAGAGCACATTCATTGTTTTTTTTCGTTAAATATACTAGCCGTCAGCAGCCTGACATCGCTCAATTAGGTATGCCGAAGTTGGTCCGAATCCGTTTCGTGTCCAATTTTTTTTTGGGCAGGTATAGGTACGGCCAGCCGTATCCGATCGCTGGGAGATATTGTACGGCAGTGATTGACGCATGCGTCATTTCAGACTTTCTGTCCGTACAAATAATTATAGTGCAGTAAGGATACGGCAGATCTGTCATTGGTGCCGTATTGCGCTTTGACTTGCTTTAGATTCGGCAGTTAGCGTGTATCAGTTTACAGGGTTTTGCTAATCTACTGTATTATGTAAACCAGGAGTTTCGGCTTTTAGGGGGGACAGTCACGCTTTTTGGAAATTCTTGTCCAGTGTTTTCAGTTAGCAAAATGTTCCTCCACCCTTTTTTTTTTTTTGTTTGTGTTCTAGCTTTCTGTGAATTTGTCCGCATTTTTTGTACTACAGCAAAAACAATTTACACTATCCCGATTTTAATGGAATAAGTCAAATTTGGTGTAACCTTTGCCATCACTACCCTGGTAAATTCTATCGTCTTCCCGGCAGCTGCAAATTATACCCAATGAAGTGGAATTTAAAAGAATATGTAAAGTGTATAACGGCCCTTGCACACTGCGATGCTCGGCAGAATATAAGGGCGAGAAGGAAAAGTCACCAAGGTCGATGGTAGTGTATATATTTATATATAATCCTTTTGAAATCCCTCTTCGGAATTCTTTTCAGGACGATTTCGATCAGTTATGGACCTACGTTTATACATGAATTACCCAATTTTTAAAGTTTGAAGTCTTCATAGATGTCTATGGTTTTTTTCAGCTCGTTTAAAGCCTAAAAACTTCTGTTTTTCGGCGAAAACTAATTGTATTATTCCGCAGGCTCATGCTGTTCCGTCACCATTTTCTGCTGTACGATATGCCCAAAGACTGTGTATAACATTCAGTATAAGTCTTTGGATATGCTTGAGGCCCCCCTGTAACAATGGTTCGCGCATGCGCATTCACTGCCGTACAATATCTACCGAGATCGGGGTACGGCTGCCGTACCAATATCCAGTTCGATTTTTTTTTCTATGATATATCATAGCCAGAATGCATTGAACCTCCAAAATTCAATGCATTCTGGCCAAAATTGGCTTATATTAATAAATAACTAAATTATATAGTATATGTAGTATACAGTATACTGAAGGCTAGGCTACTGTATTCGTATATATACGATATACGTATTATATGTACCACAATATCATCGTCATCGTATGCGCAAGGCTAACTTGTTAAATGTTATTCAATTTCTCTTTGTACTGAATTATCTTAAGCCAATGTGCCTTGAACTAATCAATTTGTGACTGGTTGGTCATAATCAATTGCGGTAGTAAGTCGACTACTACCTGTAATGTAAAAACATATCAGTCCTATTCTCCTTAGTCATTTGTAACATAACTATGGTAATTTTTTACTTTTGTACGATGGGTGAAATGCAAGCAAAAAGGCTGTTGTTACCGGACTGGGTGTTCATAGCAAATCTGCTGTTTTTGGCTGTATGCGTTTTTCAAACAGGTATATCATTACTACCGATACTTTTGGCATTCTCTTTTACTTTTTTAAACTTAAGTAGATGGTATAGATTAAGAGATGGAGGAAAAGGGGTTAGCCTAACTAAAAATTTGAATAGATAAAGAGGAGGAAAAGAGGTTAGCACATTGTTATTTGGTCTCCTAAATTTAACTGCATACGTGATAAAATCATTTTTAAGGGTGAAAATTTTTGGTTCGCACAGGGATTGTCATATATTTATGATATTTGTCCCGTGTCCCGTATCGACCCTTCCCGGGACGCCTTTTGTCCCGTATTTTCAATATTTGGAAAAAAAAACAATATACTAGTGAAATTTTGCAAAATACGGGGTAAAGGCAGCCACCAAAAATTGGCAACAGTGCAGTGAGAACGAACAAATGTCCTGGTATTTGATTTTTTAAACATAAACGCTATGCCGACAAAAGTGCAACAAAAAAAGTGAAGAGAGAATGTACTTTTAGACTAGAGTGGCAAAATGACAGTGATTTAAAGCAATGGCTCGTCTCCAAAAACAACAACAAAAACAGAGCTTACTGCAAAATATGTGCGAAGAATTTAGCATACACCCGGTGGATGAGTGATGTGGACCAGCATGGATCAGCAGGAGCACAAATCAAATAAATAAAGCCGGTTTCACTTAGAGCAGTGTTAGAATAAGATCATTTTTTCAGCAAAAAATCTAGCGGAAGAAAAAGTTATCGGTATATATATATATATAATTATAAATGATATATATAATTATATATATATAGAATTATATATATATATAATTTTATATATAATAATTATATATATGTATCAATTATATATATATATATATATAATATATAATTATAAATATATCTCTATATAATTATATATATATATATATATATATAATATAATATTATATATATATATATATATATTATATATATATATAAATATATATATAATTATATATATTATATATATATCATATAAATGATATATATATATATATATATATATAATATATAAATGGATATATATATATATATAGATATATAAAAAACATATGTTATATATAGTATATATATATATATATATAATTATATATATATTTTATATAATATATAGTTATAGTTCAACTACTCCAATTTAGTTGTCCCTTATTTCAATTTTCAAAATCTGGTCACCCTGGGGTCGCATGATATGCGAGATCGCGTGTTGCGAGTATATACGGTAAAATCTTGCACTTTTCCAAAATTATACCTCATGTAATGTTCGACACCAAAATTTTAAAACCATAAAATAAATTGATCTTTAATATCAAACATTATTTGACTATGTATGGTATTTTTTAAGATATCAAATTGTTTTAGTATGATAATTTAACTTATATTTTTGTTTGAGCTATCAAATTAAGCAGTAGTGTTAAAATAGACAGTTAGGGTAAATGATCAAGCCACAACACAGTTTGTCATTCCACCGGGCCACAACCACTTCCAGAAAAACCACTTGAATGCATCACCATTAGCAATCAGTCAGGGTTGTGACCCCCTCTCAACAATGCACCAATACTACCTCTACACTCCTATCAAAATAAGTGTTTTCTTCTAAATTTAGAAATGTAATGGCATTTTTCCATCTACACAGAGGTTAATGAAGGTCTAACCATGCATTGTGCTAACTTGCTGTTCATGATGCTCTCGAAAGTTTTGCTTAAAACTCCTTAAAAGTAGATGAGTGACAATGCATCAATGCTTGCTGAGTTGCTTGTGTAAACCAAGGTGGTTATAAGTAAGGTGGTTGCATCTGGACCGAAGGAAATTGACTCTTCTGCATCTCTTAGTCTGCTTAGGCCATGCCCCCTTTACACCAGTGCTGTGCATTGACTGCAGGCTTTTTGTAATTGTAATTTAATTAAAATGTAATTATTTACACGTTTTTAAGGTAATTATAATTGTACTTCTTTATTTCTATTTAACCCTCTTGCGCACAGGCCGAAAATATAAGGGTGTAAGGTACGGGACTTTTACCCTGGGCCAGAAAGAACACACGCATGGAAAATGTTTTTGATAAAATTTGGTACATCCAAACTGGTTAGTGTTGTTATATCAGCAAATGATTGAATTATTTCCTAAAGCAATCAGAATATCTTTACGAGGCTTAAAAATAATAAAAACTATGTGATGAGCGTCAAATTTTTAAGGAAAATTGTAGATATTTTTTGGAAATAATCATGAAAAATGTAATACATAATTAGGTTTTGGGAGTTTGTTTTATACCTAAATTGTGTAGAAATGTTTGATGTTTCACATGGAAACAAAAATATTGCTATAAATGCTAATTGCTAATGAACTGTAATTGATTAAAAAATGCTAACTTTTTACGGAGTGCAATTTTCAGATTTTCCAAACTACTTATGTTGACATTTGTATCGTAGCTAAGTAAGCTAGCAACATCGGGTTTGCGCTTTCTTTGAGATTCATCTGTCGATCCAATGGCGTCAACTATGTTTTCCAGAAATTTTTCCCAAAAATAACTTGCATGTGATGCGCTGGGTTATATAAAAGGGATTTTGACGTAGGAAAAATCTATTTCTGGGTGATTGGCTCGTGTCGCCCTATGAAATATCCTTAAGGGGGCCGGCCGGCTAATGCCTTTTATAAGGAGAGGAACTGTGATATTCATACCACTTTAAAGGTGACTTGGGACATCTCCAAACCGCATATGATTTTCGCTCTGACCTTCGGTTTGTGACGCCAGGGCGGATTTATCCCGAAAATAACCATCTTTCAAATTTATCTCCTCCCTTTGATATTTAATATTAAGACCTGGGATTACTAAACCAATATAGAACTGATGTAGACCTCCAAATCCAATGGAGAGTTCTTTTTCTAAAAGTTCATTTTTTGCTAGATAGAATTTGCATAGTGTCAAAAAATAAAACCCTAATAAATCACGAGAAAAAAAAAATTATATAAAAAAAATTACGAAAAAAATAATTGAAAAAAGGGCCCTATTTGATGTTCTATAAATGTCTTTCTGAGTTTAAGATACCAAATTCCAATGTTATAGCTTTTAAAACGAAGTGAGAAGATAGATTTGAAAGGTCAATAAGTATAAGTTTTGAGGATACGGGGTTCAAAGTTTTCCTTCGTATTTCTATAAAGCAATATACTAAATAATGATATTATGAATGTCTATTTGTTTTTTGTGTATTAATAAACCAAAAACATTTTATTTTATATAATTTAATCATAAATGATGATCCCTTGGGCTCATTATATCGCAGGCTGGGGGCACTGCTTGCGGCACAAGATGGGCACTCATTCCTACGCAATTCTTTCTCTCCCTTCACAACTCTGCTTATTACAGCGAATTTTCTTTTCTGTGTGTTAGCGAGAGTTTTCCTCGTATTTTCCTCTTTGCATGATGAAATTCTTGCCCGAAACAAAGATAAACAAACGTATTGCAAGCGAATGTCAAGAGGTGAAAACTCGAAGGCGTACCTTTTTTTTTACACAGACAATTAAAAATCATGAGTATTATGAATTTCATATTCCATTTGGGGGTATTTTATTAAAAAACCAAAACATATGTTATTTATATAAATGAAGATCTCTTGGCTCAAAGATCGTAGCCTTAGGCACAGTGTGACGGTGCTGTCAAGCAGACGGGGCGTTACTAAGCAACCCTCCCCTCTTCATTCACTAACTACGCATATATTATGATATTCTGTAATAGTACTTGAGCGATTTTTCTTGTCGTATGTTAGCGAGGAGTTTCCCTTGTCTTTCCTCATTGGCATGATGAAATTCTGCGAAAGTACATAAACATTACGTGAAAGCAGGCGAATGTCAGACGTGAAATAGAACGTGTAGATAGACTGACGTCTGTGATCGCACTAACTCAAGGACTGGACTTGGTAAGTTGTAAGCTTGCAGCCTGAAGTCTCCTCTCGACGCGGGGAATGTATACAGATGCCATTTCTCTCAATTTCTTTGACAATAATTAATCAAAATTTACAATAATAGAAGAAATATTGCATTTTTCTTGTACGGATCAATGTTTAGGATTTATTGAATTAGTTAACTAATTACCCTGTAAATACGAAAGTAAGAGGGAATTTTGCGAAATATTTCGTATACTATTTCTCCAATTGCATATGAAGCTCCATGAATTTTTCATGACTTTGCCATTTTTCGCCCTATACCTCCATATATAGAGGTTCCTGGCGGCCCCCTTAAGTTCATATTTCTAGGTAAAATAATCCTAATATTACACGAGAAAAAATAAAATCACGAAAATGTCAGTTAAACTGACTCGCTCACTTATAAAAGAAGAGTTCGGTATGGAAATAGGGTGCGAGTGGTCGATCACTACCACGAGTCCTTCACCAGTTAGACCCTTCCATCGTAAAATCCCCACCTGAGAGAGCTGGCTATAAAGGTGATGCGTACGCACTGCTACTACTACTGACGCCAAGCGGAGAAGCAGCGCCTTAGTGGTCATCCTTAATAGATGAACATCTTGTCCTGCAGGTGGTTAAAAAGAGAACAGGGTGGGTTTCATACGGCGACACGAGCCAATCACCCAGAAATAGATTTTTCCTCCGTCAAAATCCCTGTTCTGGGCTCAGCTCGTTAGCCTATGAAATAGTACCAGAGAAACGACAAGATGGAAATAAAAGGACTAAATGAAACAAAATAGTAAAAAGATTGATATAGTATAAGTGATCAAGACTTCATTACAGCATATAACAAAAAAGACTTAAAACTAGATTATACTAAAATAACGGTAGAGTCCAATTATACCTATTAATATAAAGTACTTAAAATTAGCTTATACTATAAACTGGATACACCATAATAGTAAAATGGTATTTAGAAAGTATATAATGATTCACTAACTGAATGAGTATTTACAAAATATACAAACTCATGTGTTCTACCCTAGCATAAAAATAAGGGTAGAAACACTGAAGCACATATACGCATACAATGTTCTTTTCTCGAGTGCCCCATAGCAAAAAAATAAGGGGCAGTCCACCAATAAGATCCTAGCGGAAGCATAGAGTATCCACGTAAGAGAATAGCAGTAGGGTGAGCATGTTGACGAGGTAAGTAGAAAGGAGACCTGGATTTAAATACAACTATGTGCCAGTATAGGAGAAACTAGTTTCCCGGTGCTACTGCTGAAATTTTAAAGATTCCAAGGACTTCAGGTAAAATTTGACGTTTAAAAGACTGTCGGTGATTTACATCCAGTATACTTTTTAAGATCTCTCAAAATTCACTATGTTGCAAAATAATTACTTGAGGGTGGCTCTCCTCTGATATCATGTGCTTTTGGAATATGATCAGGGGGATTGTTTAATGAAGTAAAGGATCTGTTGCCTGATTCCGTTCACTTCGATAAGGTCACCTTTTTTTCATAAAGAGAGGACCTGAGGATCTAGAGATGTACGAGATAGAAAGGCTCTTAAAATGGCAAAGAGAAGGATCTTGCGGAGTGGATGACTTTCCAAGGGGCCCATCTTGCAAGGGGATCCGCGTTTAGCGTAAAACAGCTGCGATCCGGGAGAAAGTAGAACTTCTGAGGGGAGAAATTCTACATGACCCGCCATCTCTGGCTAGAGCCCAACATTCTGAAATTCTGCTTCTGAAGACGGCTTACAAAACTAACGTCTGTATACGTTAGCATTATGAATGTGCAGACGAGTTGTCAGTATCTGAGGTAGTTTGAGGGACATCATTTAGTAACTATGAACTGACGTAGGCCTTGAGAAGGTCTAAGTCGAGAACAGTTTGGGAATAGACGTAAAGTAAGATTCTTTTTAAGTCTACTTGGAAACAACTGAAAGATTTCTCAAAAGCCGATTTATTAGTAGTTATGGTGCTAGCTGTAAAACTTTTCAAACAAGGATCTGAAAAAGGATATAGCTAAGAACTGTCTATGGTTGTAGGTTTGATTATTTCAGGAAGGATGCTAATTTTTGAACAGCTGAGTCAATTGGCTACTTATTGACTCCCTTTTATCTGATTCAGAAAGAGGAATGTTTTGTGGATCCAATGTTAGCATCTTTTTTAGCCGCAAACTCATGAAGTCCACTAAAGTTAGGGTCTGAAGAATCCTGAGGACAGCGAACACAGTCTCATTTGTACTGGGGGCGACAGCTGGGAATAGGGAATCCTGAGGTCGGAGACCCAATCCAGAAGCAGAGGATACCAGTGCTTTTTGGCCAACTGGAGCAATCAGAGCTAACTAGTCCTTGAAAGTCCTCAGCTTGCTCAGGACTTTCAAAAGAAGATTCACTGGAGAAATACATAATTTTCTTCCATTGATTCCAGTCCAACGACAGAGCGTCCGTGTTGCAATTAAGCCAGAGGCGTCCAGGTGGGGTCCAAATAGCACGGGAGCTGTGGTTGCTTGTTGAGGCGAAGATGATCTACTTGGAGACCTGGGACTCTCTGGCAAATCACTTGAATGACTGTCGTCTAGGAGACCTTCTGATCCAGAGGGATACAAGAAAGTGCGTCCGCTACACATTCTTTACCGTGCCAAGTGGGTGGCAGAAGATGCCATTGTTGCTTGTCTGCAGAGAAAAGATGGCTATCATGACAGTTCACGGTTGGATTTGGGACCCTCCTCTGTGATGCAATGTACTACCACTGCACTGTCCAAAACTAGTCTTAGAGAACTTCTTTGGGGAATGAGTCTTCAGGGTAAGAAAATACATGCCATGCTTCCAGGAACGTTATGTGGAGCTGGCGGAAATTGAACGGACCAAGTCCCCCCTGTAATTGCTTGCATTGCGAATATCCCCCCCAACGGACAGGGAGGCATCCGTGTGAATGGTTACACCGGAAGGGGATATTGGAGGGGTACAAATTGGGCAAAGATTCTTTCACTTTTGTCCATGGACGGAGGGGTTGCGAAGATCTGTGGAAATCACTGAAAACTTGTCCCGAGATTTGCGTTTCGCTCTGACCGCCAAACTCGATTTATATATTTCAGTCTTGCTTTTCGAAGAGATGTCCGTCACTGAGGCAACTGAAGGGAACCTAGGGATTCCTTTCCTGGTTCTCTTGAAGCTTGTTTGCTTTTGAGAAATTCCCTCACAGGACTTGGCTATTCTTTCCTTTTGACCACCGGAATTGACAGATTGGGGAGGATAAAATCCCCATTGGATCCTAGCCACTGGAAAACGAGAATCCGGATGTGAGTCTGGATTTCGTGTGTTTATTCTGGAACCCCAGATGTTCCAGGAATTGTACTACCTTTTTTGTGGCTTTGAGGCATTACTCGACAGTGGTGCCCAGATTAACAATAGTCGAGGGTCGTACTACCATTAACCCCTTGTGTTCTCAATTGTTGAACTACACTTTGCTATTTCGTGAATACCCTGGGGGCTAATATTCAGACCGAAGGGCATACTTTGAAGGAGGAATGTCTGATTTCTAGTTTGAAGCTAGGAATGGGGCGGAAGTGTCTGGGCTATAGGGATATGATAGTACGCGTCTGTAAGATCGATAGAGGTGGTGACGGCCCCACGGGAAGTAAGGTCCGTACCTGCGAGATGGTCAGCATTTGGAACTTGTGGCAAATCGAATGAAAAGAGACTTTAGCTTTGACAAGTCTAGATTACCCTTCTTTTGTTGAGTCCTTTCTTTGGAACGCTGCTGAACAAGCGACCTTGAAATGAAATTTTTAGATGCTGGACCTGGCAATAGCTCTTTCTGAAGGAGTTCATCCGCAAATCTGTCAACTCCTTTGCTGGTACTGATAGAATGAATCGTTTGGAGGAGGATCTTTGATCCAACTCAAACCCAATCCCTTGGCTACGAGTCTGTGCCATTTGCTGAACCCCAACCTGTGATGGAAGAGGAACAGCCTCCCTCCACCTGGGGAGATCACTGTTGTTCGAGAGGGCTTGACACTCCGCGCCCTAATCTGAAGTGTTTGACCCTTGCAGCTCTTCCTGTACCTCGTTTGACGTAAGTGACCTCTCGCTCTGTTCCCCTTAGAGAACTGTTGAAGGTTGGGAAGGCTTGTTTCAACAATTGAGTTGAAAGCTGTGAGACGTGTGTATGAGGTCGAGGGCTGATTCTGAGAGACACCAGGAGAATGGGTGTGTCTTGTTAGAAGAAGTCGAAGGCGGAACCTGTTGTGTAACTGGGGACAGCTTGGACGAAGTGCTGTTGTTGCTGCTGTTTTGGTAGGGTTGGAACCTCTACCAGTTCTTCAATTTCTTCCCAGCAGAAGGGGCGCTCTCTGCTTCCTTTTGGAAGAGATACCCTACCTGCCCTAAGCTCTGGTTAGCCTAGCAGCCTAGTGCTGCACCTCATTCACAGAAGCTTCTGGGAAGAGGGCCCCACCCCACATGCTGGAAGCTAGAAGGGCCTATTAGGCTCGTGCCTAATAGTTGCCTCCTGCAATATACATGCTATTCGACAATTTCTGCCGAAAAGAAGTCGAAGGCATCAGCTTGACCGACTGGAGCTGGGATTTTAGCCAGTATTTTAAAAAAGGGCTCAGTAGCATAGGAAAAAAGAGGCAGCCATCTCCGTGATGATAAGGGAGTTAAGCGATCTCCCAAATCTGTCATACGGGCGTCGAATTCTCTGAATAAGGCTATCAGGCAGTCTCGGGAGCTTTTCGCCAAACTGGGTCCATCGCACAGTTGGGTTTCAGTTAATCTACTGAGAAAGTGGAAGGTAGGTTCTCCCAAATTCTCCCGAAGGACGGGAAAAGAGATGGAGATGTTGATTCTGCCTCTCTCAATGTGGCATGGGCTCGTCTCTTTAAGGGACTGCAATGGAGAGTCGTTGACTTCTACTAATCTTATAGTAGCGAATGGAAGGAAGCTCTCCTCCGTGGCAAAGATAGTGATGGGGCTTTGAATGCCTGGAGTTGTATTGGTACAAATTCCCAAATCCTCCAGGCATTGAACCCTTCCCTCTGTGCGGATACTCCTCCTATAAAGTACAGTCCTCCTAGAGATTTTATCTTCCCTATGAGAGCTGTCACGTTCAGCCTAGCGTACCCATGGAACGGCTGAGTCAGTCGGGGGGGTAGAACTCGAAGTCCTCAATACTTCTGTTCCACACTCCGGAATGGAAATCATGCCATCCTTGAAGGGCATAAGCTGCCACCCTCAAGGGTTATCTAAAGAGAAGGCTGCGTTAGGGATATAAGGAGGTAGCTGGAGTAGATCAGTACCTGCACAGGGAGCGCTGCGGGGCATGAGTGAGGCAGCGAAGCGGTCATCATGCTCTCACCGGTTAGCAGAGGTCTTGTATTGATTGACCAGAATTGTTGATGGTACTAGAAAGTTGAGCAAACATTTTCTCAAATCTCGTACCGAGCGAGCCAACTAGCTTCAACTTGTTTGCAAAACTCTGCTGAGAAAGTAGGTGGGATCAAAGAGTAGGTCCCGCCACCCCAACAGGAGTATTACGGAGTAGATTCCGGTAGATGCCGGAGAAGGCACGGGATCGGCAGGAGCGCGGGCCTTCTCTTTAGAAACCTTGGCTTCTTGAGCTCTTCGAGTGAGAGAGCTGGCCTGGCCTTCACCGCGTCGGCGTAGGATGTCGTAGACTTCCTAGCCGTAAGAAGACGACGACTTTTGGAAGTCGTCTTATGGAGGGTCTTCTGTTCTCTCGTGTCCCTCACCTTCGGGGGTACAGCCGCAGAGCGGGTCGAACCGAAGGGAATCTCAGATCCGTGAGCCTGAAAAGAGGAAGGAAGAAGAAGGAACAGGGGAAGAAGATCTCAGGAGCGCCAAGGGAAGACCTTGAGCGCCCGAAAACACCTACATCAACAACAAATCCTCCGCACCCTAGTACGCCATAGGTCAAGATTAAGACCAGGTTAGCGACGTATGGAACAGGCTCTGCGCGAAAACGGACCCAAACGCCTGCTGCACCTCCTTGCTGGATGGAGCTATGAGTGGGGTGCCTGAGATGGGGCCAGTAACCCCGTTGCCCTTGCCTCCGGGGAAGATTGAATGGCAAGCTTCTTATCTAAAATGTAAGGCTGGCCCTTGGCGGCGTTTTTGCCGAAGCCGCCTACCCAAGCTTTCAGGGTTGCTAGGGCGACTTCTTTCACGGCGGCAGCCTAAAAGAGAAGGCGATATGAAGCTTCTAGCGGCGAGATACGGTTTAAAGGAGCTTAAAACTAAGGGTAAATCATTGATAACAGGAAATATGTCCAGGAGATTACTTACCCCACCCAAAAGCTGATCACGAGGTCATAGCAGATGGTGCAAGCCTCAGGGTGCCAAACAATCATCCCGTTGTCGGGTAGTGGCACACGGGGCGTGGGTCCTGCATTCCTCATGGGCACAGGGGTCATACAAAACAGCGTTACAGCCTGGATTGGCAGTTGGTAGCCTGTAAGTGGAGGGATACATGAGTATCAGAGTACACACTTACAGCCTAACATAGATCGCGCATGCCGGAGTATGTAAGTTAGATTAAACTAGTGCTCCGCGCAATAGTGTGGTAGATAGGCGGGTGGTTGGGAGTCTGCAGCTTACGCCGGAGACAGGAAAAAAGTTTCAACCAGGGAGTGGTGAGGAGCCCACGAAACCACGACGGAGATGTACGTAAAACTATAATAAAAACCAAATAAATCATCGTATCAGTAAGGGTATATCCTTATAGAATAAGAAATGACTCTTTTCGACTACTAGAGGAGTGCCCGGGTAAGGAGCGAGCTCTCCTCCGGTAGCGAAAACCAGGATATAGTAGGCAAGCAATATAGACCACTAGTAATTCCCACCCCACCCGCTGGCGGAGCCAGATGGACCTCTAACCGAAGGGGCTCCCGGCTTCAGCGGGGGCTCCGTCCGTTACGGTAGGGAAAGGGTTGGGAATGGGGGAAAGGAGGGAATCCCGGCGTGAACGCGGCGGGCGAGAGAGAGAGGGGGGTGGCCTACCCCCCCTTCCCTACTACTACCCGTCGGGTAACCCGGTACCCGAGACAAGTGGTCACCCTGGCCCCCAGTTGGTACAGAACTCCTCTGGCCCCCTCAGAGGGAGAGGGAGGTAGGCTACGGTGGTTGTCATGACAACCAAGGAGATCCACCAGACCCCTCCCTACCACATGGAAGGGAGGGAAGGGGGAGGGTAAGGTGCCTAAAGGGACACGTGATCGCAGGTGGCCTAGGACGCGATAGCAACACAACCACAGAGGGGCCACGTGAACCAAACTGTACCAACACATGGCACAAGGCACCTAGGCTAGCCTAACACCCTAAATAACACTGATAAATAAATAAATACATCGTAAAAAGATAGAAGAGACACTTGAGTAAAAGAGAAAGAAGCCCAGGAGGAGGCGAACTGATCCGAAGAGCAGTCGACTACTTGGAGCCAGCAGTAGCCGATGAAGAGCAAGAGCTGGGATGCTGGGCAAGAAAACACAGTATAGCCCTAAATACCAAACTAAGAGATAAAAGGTAAAAGGGATGGGCTGTGTCCTAAATCTAAAATACGATGTAATAAGACAATGAACGTAAAATAAAGCCCATAAGCATAAGATGTCCCAGTATGGAAGACCGGGAAATCTTAACAACACGAGGCGGCTCATGGCCGCCACGAGTCAACCGGGAGACCGTATATGACCTAAAAAACGGAAAATACTGGTCCCTGGAAGACTGAAATACAAAAATTATTACTTATGAGGCACTTAACCCTTAAACGCCGAAGCGGTAAAAAAAAAATGTCTCCCGTGTGCCGGAGATGTTTGAGAGTGAGCGCGTAAGAGTTCATTTTTGGCTCCTTTTTTTGTCATTGCCTGAAGTTTAGTATGCAACCATCAGAAATGAAAAATTAAAAAAATTTCAGTTGATCATATGTAAATAATGCGATATATGATAGCGCAAAAACGAAATTTCATATATAATTGTATTCAAATCACGCTGTGCGCAAAATGGTTAAAGGTAACAAGTTACTTTTTTTTCGTTGTAATTTACACTAAATTGCTATCATTTTGGTATATAACACATTGTAAAACGATAAAAGCAACACAGAGAAAATATTATCACAAAATAAAGCATGAATTCGTAACGCGCGGACGTAAACAAATATTTTTTTCAAAAATTCACCATAAATCTAAATATTGTCCTAGAGACTTCCAATTTCTTTCAAAATGAAGACAAATGATTGAATATTACTATACTGTAAGAATATTAGCTTACAAATGCAGTTTTCGACCATATCTAACGAGTTAAAGTTGACCGAATGTCGAATTTTTTTTATATATATTTTTTTATATGCAATTATTTCGAAATAAGAAAAAGCTACAACTTTCATATATTTTTTTTCGTTTTATTCTACATGAAATTGCGCACATTTTCATATATAAAACTCTATGAAATGTCCTAATATGAAACGGCAAGCAAATATTCCGAGAATGGGACTTTACGCATTTTCGGAGATTTGTGGCGGAGGGAATCGCGCGCGCGGGAGGAAGAAAGTTTTTTTTTAAAAATTCACCATAAATTTAAATATTGTGCTAGAGACTTCCAATTTGTTTCACGATAAAGATAAATGACTGAATATTACTAGACTGTAAGAGTTTTATCTTACAATTGCGTTTTTCGACCATTTCGGTAGAGTCAAATTTGACCGAACGTGGTTTTTTTTCTATTTATTGTGATTTATATGCAAATATTTCAAAAATGAGAAAAGCTACAGCCTTCAACTATTTTTTGTTGTATTATACATGAAATTTTGCACATTTTCATATATAAAACTTTATGTAACGGCTAATTTAAAATGGTGCAAACATTACCACAATCGCACGTATGATTTTTTTCAGAAGAAAGTTACCGCTGCCGGAACAGTAAAGAAAATGTTATTTTTTTCATAAATTCACCATAATCGAAAATATTGTGCTAGAGACTTCCAATTTGTTGCAAAATGAAGGTAAATGCTTGAATATTAGTAGAATATAAGCGTTTAGCTTACAACTGCGTTTTTTCGACCATTTCGATAGTCAAAGTGACCGAAAGTTGAAAATTTGTCACTTATCATTTTTTATATGAAAATATTTCAAAATTGATAAAAGCTACAACCATGGGTTGTTTTTAGTTGTATTGTGCATGAAATTGCGCAAATTTTCATATATAAAACTTTATGTAACGGCTAATTTAAAATGGTGCAAACATTACCACAATCGCATGTATGATTTTTTTCGGAAGAGTTACCGCGCGGACGTAAGGAAAAAGTTTTTTCATAAATTCACCATAAATCGAAATATTGTGCTAGAGACTTCCAATTAGTTGCAAAATTAAGGTAAATGATTGTGAATACTACTATAAGAGTTTTAGCTTACAATTGCGTTTTTCGACCATTTCGGTAGAGTCAAAGTTGACCGAAGGTTGAAATTTTGGCACTTATCGTTATTTATATGAAAATATCTCAAAACTGATATAAGCTACAATCATGAGTATTTTTTTGTTGTATTCTACATAAAAATGCGCACATTTTCATATATAACCCTCTTACGCCGAAGCCCTAAAAATCAAAACCTCTCCTGTATGCCGGCGCTGGTTTGGAGTGAGCGCGAAAGCGGAAAAAATAATTTTTTCAAAAAAATCACAGCGCGCTTAGTTTGAAGATAAGAGTCATTTTGGCCTCATTTTTTGTTTTTTTTTCATTGCTGAAGTTAGTATGCAATCATCAGAAAATGAAAAATATATATCATTATCATATGTAAATAATGCGATATATGGTAGCAAAAAAAAAACAAAAAAAAAAAAAAAATTCATAGATAATTGTATTCAAATCACGCTGTACAAAAAACGGTCGAAGCTAACGAGTTACTTTTTTTTTTCGTTGTATTGTACACTAAATTGCAATCCTTTGATAATATAAATACATAGTAAAAACAATAAAGCAACACCGGAAAAATATTATCACAAAATGATGTACGAATTCGTAATGCGCGGACGTAAAAAAATGTTATTTTAACAAAAATTCACCGTAATTCTAAATATTGCTCTATAGACTTCCAATTTGTTTCAAATTAAGAAAAATGATTGAATATTACGATACTGTAAACGAGTTTTAGATTAAGAATTGCAGATTTCGGACCATTCGGACGAGTTAAAATTTGAACGAATGTCGAAATTTTTCTTCATATTTTTATTTTTTTAGATACACATATTTCGGAGATGGAAAAGCTACAACCTTCAATTATTTTTTATTGTATTCTTCATGAAATTTTCGCACATTTTGATATATGAAAACTCTATAAAAAGCTAATATGAAATGGAGCAAATATTAGGATAATGCTATGTACGTAGTTCGGAGACTTGCGGACGCGAATCGGCGCGCGGAGTGATGGGTAAATATATTTTTCAAAAAAATTCACCATAAATCACATATTGTTTTAAAAGACTTCAAATTTGTTTCAAAAATGAAGAAAAATGACGGAATATTACTAGGCCGTAAGAGGTTTTTAGCTTACAATTGCGTTTTTCAACTATTTTCGTAGAGTCAAATTTGACCGAACGTGGTTTTTTTTCTATTTATCGTGATTTATATGCAAATATTTGATAAAAGAGAAAAGCTACACCTTCAATCCTATTTAGTTGTATTCTACATGAAATTGCGCACATTTCATATATACTTTATGTAACAGCTAATTTAAATGGTGCAAACATTTCGACAATCGCACAAAAAAATTCTGATTTTTTCGGAAGAGTTACCGCGCGAAACGTAAGGAAAATTTTTTTTTTTTTTCATAAATTCACCATAAATCGAAATATTGTGCTAGAGACTTCCAAGTCGTTGCAAAATGAAGGTAAATGATTGAATATTACTAGAATATAAGAGTTTTAGCTTACAATTGCGTTTTTTCGACCATTTCGGTAGAAGTCAAAGTTGACCGAAAGTTGAAAATTTTTGCACTTAACGTTATTTAATTTATATGAAAATATTTCGAAACTGATAAAAGCTACAACCATGGGTTGTTTATTGTTGTATTGTGCATGAAATTGCGCACATTTCCATATATAAAACTTTATGTAACGGCAAATTTAAAAGAGTGCAAACATTAGGACAACTCGCACTGAAAAAATTTATCGGAAGAGTTATCGCACGAACGTAAGGTAAAAAATTTTTTCATAAATTCACCATAAATCGAAATATTGTGCTAGAGACGTCCAATTTGTTGCAAAATGAAGGCAAATGATTGAATATTACTATAATATAAGAATTTTAGCTTACAATTGCGTTTCTCGACCATTTCTGTAGAGTCAAAGTTGACCGAAGGTTGAAATTTTGGCACTTATCGTTATTTATATGGAAATATTTCAAAACTGATAAAAGCTACAATCATGAGTATTTTTTGTTGTATTTTACATGAAATTGCGCACATTTTCATATATAATACTTCATGTAAAGGATAATTTAAAATGGTGCAAAAGTTATGTCAAAGTGACGAAATAATTTCCGAGATGTGTCACTGATACTTTTTAGTGCGATAAGAAAGAAATTCGCGCTTGCGCGCCTGCGTAGCGATTGTAACAAAACAATGCCTTGATCCGTGAACTTCACCCCAGCAATCCCCCAAAGGCGCGCGTGATACAAAAGTTTTCGGCTGGTAGGCCTATAAGTATTTTTCCGCGAATTTTTTAAAAAAATTTTTTGAGCCGACGTATGATACGTCCAATCGGCATACGGGAGACATTTTGACTCGACGTTTAATACGTCCAATCGGCGTAAGAGGGATAATACTCCTGGTAACGGCTAATTTAAAATGGTAAAAAAATTATGTCAATGTGTCGAAATAATTTCCGAGATGTGTCACAGATACTTTTTAGTGCGGCGAGAAAGAAATTCGCGCTTGCGCGCCTGTGTAACGATTGTAAACAAAACAACACCTTGATCCGTGAACTCCCAGCATCCCCCAAGGCGCGTGATTCAAGAGTTTTCGGCTGGTATGCCTAAAAGTATTTTTCCCGCCGGAAATTTTTAAAAAAAACTTTTTATATTCGGACGGTTAAAAATACGTCCAGTCGGCACCCGAGAGACAAAAAATGTCGACGTAAAATACGTCCAGTCGGCGTTTAAGGGTTAACTTAGCCGAAGCGATAGCAGCACGTTCCATCGTTGAAAGGATAAATCCCAAGAGCGAAAAATACACGAGTCAAAAAAGATGCAACTAGCGTTGTCGAGCTAATAATTAAGGATGACCGCTAGAGGCGCTGCTCTCCGCTTGGCGTCAGTAGTAGTAGTAGTAGCGGACGCATCACCCTTTAGTATCAGCTCTCTCAGGTGGGGGATTTTATTATGGAAGGTCTAAATGGTGAATGACTCGTGGTAGTGATCCCACTCGCCCCTATTTCCATACCGACACTTCTTTTATAGAGTGAGCGAGTCAGTTTAACTGACATTATCTTGATTTTATTTTTTCTCTGGTAATATTAGGATTATTTTACCTAGAAATAATGAACTTAAGGATATTTCATAGGCCGACACGAGCTAAGGCCAGAAAAAAATTTATTAACACGCTACGCGTCATCAGATCACGAGAGGGTTAATATTAATTTTAGTTGCAATTGTACTTTGATAATAGGACTGGTATTATAATTGTAAATTTGTAACTGTAATTGATATAAAATTCATCTGCCAAATGGATAAAGACGTCATACTACAGATATGGTATTACCTGTGGAAATATTTCTTGGAAAGCAATGCAAATGTACAAATTTTCTTATGTTTTTCTGATTTCTGTGGCACAAGACAGTTTTGCAGTGTTAAAATGTCAACATAGTTAAAAACACTGTCTTCCAGCCTTCACTACTGAAAGCTGACGAGCGTGGTATAAATGGGGAGGAGCTTAGTGACGTCACTGATAGCTAGCCAATCAGGACAAAGAAGTAGTTTTCAAGTATGGCTTGGTTTTTATTGTTTTTTATTTTTGAGTTATTGTCAGTATCAGTATCAGGAATATAACAAAATATCTAAACTTTCCTTTAAGCTTGCAAAACTATTTTCATTATAGCAAAACTTGAAAAACAATCAGGTAAAAATCATACGTATTTTGTTTTGTGTTACCATAGCGTTCAATGGGGATGCCGCTATCTCTTTCTCTATATACTTTGGTGTAAACAAACTGCCCAATTTCTGTGTTAAATCCCCAAAACATTTGTACCCATAGACATTAGCACAGTTTCCATTACAACAATAGTAAACGGTGGTGGCCATCAGGATGTGTGCGAGGGAAACCTAATGAATTTTCGGGATGCCTATGCTCTAAATAATTTTTAGATAATTAGTTTAACGCTAGAATAAGGTTATGAATTGCGTAAATGTGTTATATACTCATGATAATTCATTTGAAAATGTTTGTTATTGTTGAAAAAGTAACTAGATTCCTGAGACACATATCAACACTTTTGCTGTGAACATTGCCATGTATTGTTCGTGTTTTCATGAAATTTTTGTTTTTATTTATTAACTTATTACATACAGTGTACATATACTACATGCATAGTGTAAGCTTTGTCAAATATAATGGTGTTTTAAGTAATAATTTTGGATTTCAGTCCTGTATTATGACATCATGACATCTTGACTGTTGTACCAATTGTAGATAAATTGTCATGCTCAACTTTCTTGCAAAAAGTGGTAACACTCATATGTACACATTGTCTGAGAAGTTTCCCAGTTATTCATGCAATTGTTATAATCATAATACTTGCAAAATATCTTTATACCATAAATGAGTGCTGGGAAGGAAGTGTTCAATTGCGAAGACGATTCATCGTTATATGGTTGGACACCATTTTGGATACAAAACTGCCTTATTTTACAAAGACTTCACGTGCTTATTATAGTTCGTATGGCAGTTTTCTATAGCTCATTTTGTTAATGAAACTTCGATCTATGAAATGTGTGCTTAAAGGTTTAATTTTGTTGTTGTTTCACCAGTTAAATATCGAATGAAAAGGTGAATTTTCACCGACTGAGTGTGTGTGGCCTGGTCTTACAAGCATTTTAGTTTAAGGGGTACAAGGTATTTGGTGGGTATATGACAGTTATAAGCATTTTTAGAGAGGATTTTTGCATTTCCTGGAATTTTGCATTTCCACAGTAGGTTCTGGAACTTATTCCCCCATGTTTATGGGGGAATAAGTTCCAGAAGGATTTCTTGTAACTGCGTGTATCAGTAAACATTACTGAATTATTTTTTTGCCCAGGGATTTAACCAGTGATACATGATTGCCTAAGCTGGAAGTAGATATGGTGCATCATGGACAAGTAAGGATTCTTATGTTCATATGCCATACCATGTAAATAGAAATAAAGAATAATCTGGGGAGAAAAACTGAAGGCAAACAAATGCACAACACATACTAGCAGTAGTTTACCTAATTGTAACTAATGTGTAGCCTACATATACACAAACACATACATACAATTATACAGATGCACATATATGCAGACTGAGACAGATGGGCAAGAAAAGTTCTAGAGCAACACAGCTGGGCAGTTTATACCATTAGTTGGTACTTAATTTATATAAGTTTTTCACTCCACTGGTATGGCAACTTCAGAAAAGCCCATTTAATATGAAAATAAATGAACTTGAAAAAAACTTGAAACAATATTTGTTTCTACACAATATACAAACCGTCTGTCCTTTACATAGGAATTACTTTGGGCGAAGCCTGGAAATGGCCATTAAACTTCCAAACAGGGTGGTCAGACAGTTAAATTCTGCTCTGGTGGTCGGGAGTCCCTCCTGATCGAATGTAAACATTCCAATTTGCTTTTGGGTATCATATGCAAAAGACTTGTGTAACTGCTCTCTCTCTCTCTGCCCAACTGTCACTGTTCTTTCTTCTGCCTCACGGTGGGATCTATTTTTGTTTTTTATTGTGATTTTATATGATTGTGATTGTGAAATATGCAAATGCAAACCCACAAATCAGTACAGCCCCAAAAAGCTGCCTTCTCCCAGCATTTGTGCCCGGGAGTTGGTGTGAAGAAGAATGGAAACTTCAGGTCATTTGTTAATGTGGACCCTCAAACCTTTTGCACTCTTTGTTGAGGACGTGAGTGTTCTAGAGATATTACTTGGGCAAAGTGTTGTCCTTGGACTCCTGAGCAGTGGGAGAAGTTTTATGGGGGAAGCGCTATAAGCGGAAGCCAAGCGGAAGCCTTCCAAGGCTTCATCTGGGAGTAACATGCCCCCGATGATGCCCTTGGCTGCCAATCCATCGTCGTTGTTCTTCTCCCTGGCAAACTTCTCCTTTGGGAGGAATCTTTCAACTTGTCAGAGGAAGAAAAATGGGCAGGCAGGTCGGGGTGGACAGAACAATGCTTCTCTGATGGCCTACTCTCGCTCCAAAGGGGAAGTATCTTCTTCGAAGCAAAGGGTTACTCCTCCCCTTAACCTGACTTTTTTGTCTGCAGTTGTGACTTCAGATCTTAATCAGGCTTGGGGCTTGCTAGGCCTAACTGGCCCTCCTCTTATGCAAGGCTTATTGGCACACTTCTTGTAACCTACTACTGTGACTCATGCTGTGGTTATATCTACCACAACTTCTGTAACCACACACACAGGTTTGCCTCTGTGCCTACAGTGGTGCTTGCCCATCACCCCACCAATGTAACTCCTTTGGTGGAGATGGGCACTCCACCATTTAAATACCAGCACCTGTTGTTGTCAGTGCCGCCTCCTCCTGGCTTTGAGGTGGCATCCCCTCCTTTTCCTACTGCTATGCTGCCAGTCTTAGTAGCACCTGAAGTTACTCCACCCTCTATAAGGGCTACGGTGATGCCCTCTGCTCCTGTTCCAATATCAATACTTGATGCTGCAGAGTCATCTGCTGCTCCTTGGATGGGGGATCTTACCACCATCCTGAGGAAGCTGATGAAGAAGAAATAAAAAAAAGAAGAGACCTAGAAATGTGTCTTGTTCCATGTCATCTTCTGCCACCTCCTCCCCTACTTCTAAGACTTCGTGGTCTAAGAAGAGTAAGGTAGCCTCCCTGCCTCCTTCCACCACAGAGGAAGCAATTGGTTCTTCTGCTTGCTCTCCTAATCCTTTGGGATGGAGAACCATCACGCTTACCCCTGGGTCTAGCGTTTTGGGAGCCATGCGGAGTACAGACTTCGATTTGCGCTGCTGCCACTGGTTCTAGGGGTTCTTCCTTTGAGTGTACGAACCTCTAAGGTGGCTCGTGCATCCAGAATTGGTACCAGAGAGACATCCTACAGTTCCGATTCTGGCACAGGGCAGGAGAAGGGTGTGAGTCATGCAGGAGGCTCGCCCCTGCCTGTCAACACTGGCGCTAGTGTTGCTATAGGTTCCAAGAAAGATGTCTATCTCTCGAGATAGAGCATCTGGAAAGACTAAGAGGAGGTCCCTATGCAGTCTTCTTCACGTGAGGTTTCGGCCTTGAAGAAGACTGGGATGCATTGCGAGGACAGTGCAAGTTCTCGCCAACCGATGGCTCGCTCGACTCCAACCAACTCTCACTCGTATTTGCACGAACAAATGGGTTTCAGCAAGTGCTCCATCTGGCAAGCGAGAACATCTGTTCTCTCCTTACGAAAGTATTTCACAGAGGCAAAAAGTCTCTCCTAGACTCAGATTGCCGTCATCACCACTGGTTGATGACCATGCGCGACTCGCTCCTCCTGCTGGTTCTGCCAGCAGGGTGGGCAAAACCATCCGATCCTCCTCTCCTGTTCCCTCTACTTCCTGTAGTTATACCCAGAGAGATGAGGTGAATAGGAGGACTTTGTGGAATTGTCTCCCCAGAGATTGGCAGCGAGGGTCTACGTTCCTGGTTTGGTCTTAAGATCGCACCAGACATATGCCCAAGCTGTTCAGGATGGATCTAGGGCTCTGATAAGGTTCTCCCTCCTGTGGGAAGAGTAGATCAGGAGGACCGTATCCTGGAAGGACTCGAGGGTCCTTTGCTTTGGGATGCTGACACCCTCAAGATACAGAGGACTTTTGGTGAGAGTCACACTGATTCATCAGCACGACGATCTTGAGGGAGGGACCACAGCCTCATCTGTGGATCATCCTTCGTGCCTCAAATCCTTCAGGAGTCTTGAGGGAGGGACCACAGCCTCATCTGTGGATCATCCTTCGTGCCTCAAATCCTTCAGGAGTCTGAAAAAAGAACCCAAGGTTTTAATGGGAGCTGCTGTGGTCTACTTTTGCTGAAGCCATCATTGACCAAGTGAATAGTCTTGTCTCGGGACAAGATAATTCACTTTGGTCAAACTGTTCAGACAAGATCCTTCCCCCTCCTCTTCCTTGCCAGATGCATTACTACACTCCTTCAGAGTGGTCACTTCCAACTGAACAGGTTGGCCTGGACTTAGTTCGCCTAGGTCCAGGTCTTTTGCTGCAGCATTTTACTGCAGAGAGCATCTCTCTTTTGTAGCAAGAAGCAGCAAACCTGTAGGCTTCTGCCATGGCAATACTTCAGGCAGTATCCTGTGGCCCTTTTCAATATCTAGGGTTGCTGCCTCCTTAGGGGCTATCGTTCCTGAGAGGATTCAGCCTTCAGGAGACTGTGCCAGTATGGAGGTAGTACCAATTCCTACCTCACCCACCAGACGGCAAACCTGTGTGCAAACCCAGTTTTGAAGAGAAGGGATGCCGTCCTTTCTTGGATCGCCAGGTCTGTAGGTCCTGAGTCAGTCTTTACCCTAAGGAATGGACTGTTGTTGGGTTCTACCTATCTCTTCTCTAGAGAGCAAGTAGATGCTGCGGTAGACAAACGACAGCCAGAAGAGAGTGACTGCCTTGTCCACCAGGCAATGGCAAAGACCTCCATGTCTTCAAGCTCCGCAGTGGCTTGACTTGTTCTTCCTCGGCCCCTAAGAAGTCCCAGACTTCAACGGACGCCCATGAAATTACCCAGCCTTCTTCTTTCTCTGGAAAGGCCTTGCATTTGTACCCCTTTCAGGCCACCTTCCCAGTTGGAAAGGGAGGCAAAGGAAAGAAGGGGGAAACACTAGGGGCGGTGTTCCCCTCCAGCTGCTGCCACTGGTGGGGTGGTGCCTATTGAGCCATTGGGCAACTTGGTAGCAATATGGAGCTAAGACCAGGGTAATAGATGTCCTTCAGGAGGGATATCTACTTCCCTTCGAGTCTCAGCTACCCCTCACCAACTCTCTGGTCCACCTCCCAGTGTATATTTGTGGTTCAATGAAGGACCTGGCACTAAAGCAAGATGGGCAAGAAGTGCTTAGAGCAAGGGCTCTGTAGAAGTCATATTGGACCAGTCTTCAGGGTTTTACAGGTGAGTCTTTCTCGTTCGCCAGACTCGGTTCATAATGGAGATGGCGTGCTCCATGCTCACCTCCACTTCATGCTCAGGGTGGACCTGAAGGATGCGTATTTTCAAATACCCATCCCTCAGTTCTCCTGTAAATACCTTCACTTTATCCTCGAGAAGATGGTGTATCAGTTCAGGCCACTATGTTTCGGGCTTTCAACTGCTCATCAAGTGTTCACGCTGTTACATACTTAATTAGGTTCATCACTGAATATTTAAGAATAAGACACGGATGGGTTCTGTAAGCTTGTAACACAATACTAAGAAAGGATAAATGAAAATTTATTAACAAAATAATTATTATATTAGCACAAAAGGTAAGTAAAAAATAAACATTCCTCCCTTAGCAGAACAATGCTATAAATCACACCCATAAATAAAGAAAATAAACCTCATTCAAAATATTATGAAAAATATACAGAAAATACTCAAAAATAAATAGGCAGCTCCTTCGACCCTCCTCCCAGCAAGAGACCAGAGTGAGACTAACTTAAAGCCAGGGAAAAGGTCCGAAGGAGACAAACAATGCAGAAAATAACAAGTGATTCCGTATTCATATGGTAGTTATACATTTAACTAAACAAGACAATAATTAAATGGTTCAGCAATATGTACAAATTTAACAATATGCGTCACAACGAGAACGTTCACCCTCATTTCAGCTTGGACCCATTGGCACAGGATACATCTGTTGAGGTATCTCAACGATTGGCTCGTGTTCATAGTTGTTACAGGACAGGGATCGCCTTCTCGACTTTTGTAACAACCTGGGGAGTCATAAATCTCAAGAAGTCCGATAATGTCATTATGTGTTTCATTTTAGCTTTTGGTATCTCTATTAGGTAAAGATTTATTAAATAGTAGAAATGAATGGTTATTATACTGTTTGGGTGTTTCAGTAGTTGAAGAGAGATAATGAAAATTTATGACTACTATACTCTGTGCTAGGTAAAAGTGGTTGCTTGGCGATCGTTCACTACTCAGTAAACAAAATGTTGGAAGCTTTTTTTTTAATTATAGGTAATGGTTAATTAATAATTATTTGAAATTAGTATCTACATACTGATTATTTATACATTTATTGGCATATTCTAAGATTTTAGCTTCTTAGTTTAGATGTCAGAATCTTAGACTAGGCTACAGTAGCAACTGCTAATATAGGCTAGGCTTATTGCCAGAATCAAACCTCAACATTATAAGGGATATATGCTAAAGTCTTAATATATGCAGTAAGAATTGGGTTGAACCTTACATGCAGTCGAATATTACTCAATTATGTACAGTATTTTGCCTTTTTGGAGTCATATTTCTTCCGTCGGATCGGCGTTGTAACCTTAGAACTTGTGTTGTAAGCCTGGAAATTATTTCTGATGAATATAATTGAAAAGCGTCACAAACCCGGAACGTCGTAAGCCGCAGCCATCATAAGCTGAGGACTGCCTGTATTAGCGTTTGCTGAGCGTAATAGAGAGTGCCTTCTTATCCTGAGTCCATTTATACTCTTATCATGTGTTATAATGTTTATCATTCAACACAATACCACAAGACCAGCTCAGAGAATTGTTTGACCAGACTATTCAAAGAATAGTCTGGTCACCATGGAGCTCTGGATAGACCATCGAAAGGGTAATCCCTTGAGGACTTGACAGCGACTACCCAAAATATGTTTTTCCTATGTCAAAACCTGTTTTAGCTACACACAGGAGGCTGTGGTATGCATCCCCCATGAATCCTGGGAGTCAACTGTAAATCAGTTTAGAATGTATTTTGAATATATTTGTAAAATTGAACCTACTTTATGTCGGTCCCTATTAGTAGTATAGATTTCAAGAGCTCATGTATGACTAAAACACTTATCAGTAATATATCCCAGTCATTTCAACACTTATATTAATGAATCATAGGATTGTAATTATAAATTAGCCATGTTAGGACTGTAATTAGTACCCATAGGGTACTGATTATATTTTATTGAATTTGATTAAATTTTTCATATAAGATTTTAAAAGATTGCCAAATTGAGTTTTGCTAAAAGATGTTAGAAATGTGGTTTAATGTTCATATATGCACAATTTTATCTTTGTATTACATTAATTTCTCTAGTAAATGTGTTACTTTTTAAATTTGGAAACATTAGTGTTTATCTACAAAGCTTCTGGTAAGTAGTGTCTGATTATTAAGAGTGCCAACTCATTACCCTATTACTTTGTTACTTTGTGGCAGTTTTACTGCACTGTATGTCAAGTTTTAGATTGATAGAAATTTGTGTTGCAAATCTTGTGTGATATAACTTAAAGGGTTAATTTGTTTTTCTTTTAGGTGCAGAACCACTTCATCTAGAACCAAAGGAAACTGAAAGTAAAATCGATAAAGTGAGTGTAGGTACTGTGGCTGTTGCATCCTCTGTACACTTACATAATACTTTTGAATCCCAATCACAGAAAGGAACCTTTAAGACAGGGCACCCTTTTCAAGAAATGCCAGTGATGTGTGGTGAAGCTATATCTTCAGTAAGGTTAGGAGTGCCGCAGTTAGACTGCAACCAAACTTCATTCAACATCGATACTAATTTTAAAGATAATGCACCAGATGAGCCATCATGTCTTGATAAAACTTTGTCATCATTTGACGGTAATATGATTTCTCTTCATGAAACCCACTCTCATTCTCCTAGGTCACCCTTGCGCAGGAAAATTTCCAGTAAAAGAGAAAAGCTTTACCACTGCTCTGGAGATGACCTCTTTTTCAGATGCTTTGAAAGTCTGATGATTATCAAGGACCTTTTATGTGAATTAGGTGAATGGATTTCACGTCTTTATTCCAAAGCCAAGTCAGAGGGAGGGAGAAATGATTGTATGGTAAATTACCTTTCAACTAAAGAAAACACAAATTTCCTGTACAAGATTTACAAACTCTTATCATCTCTCAGTAATTCAAAAGAAGCCATTGATAATGTGAAAATTAGAGAATCTCGAGAATTGGTGAAAAGGTTGTATAGAAGAGTTAAGAGCTTACAAAGCAGGAAATTGTATTTAGGATTAGACATCAATTCTCTTGCTGACCAAACTTTAGGTCAAAATTATGAGACCATTTTTAAAAATGTATGGAATACCTTGAATGTTACAGGTAAACCAAAGGTTGAGAGTGTAGTTATTACAAATATATGTAAAAAAATTGTAGAAAAGCAAAGTAAAATTAAACTTTCTCATTGCAAAATACATAAAAATTCTAAAGAGGAAATATTGTGTATATCACAAGTGAAAGATTGTTCAAAAAAGTCTTTATCAGATGGCAACTGTAAAGCAAAAAAGTATGTATCAAGTTATAACCAATCTATGGATAGTAGAAATAACAGTAGAGTGAACTTAGTTGCAAATGTTAGTAATACTGCTGAATTGTTGCCCTCTAAACAAGAAGCTGAAAATTGGTTGGCGGCTGACGGTCATGGTAAAGAAGTTTCTCAAGGATGTTCTTCAAATTTAATAGGAGCTGATGAATTTAGTAAAAAGGTTTCCCTAGGGTTTTTATCAAAAAGACGTGAGCAAACCATCAATGCTGAAGGAAGTTTTGTTCCAAATCCCCCATCAGGAAATTATCTTCAAACATACAAAAGTGACAGGATTTTATCAAAACCTTGTCTAAAAGATTCTGGAAATTATGCAGGGTTAAAGAAAGTGGTCTCAGTTTTGGAAACCTCCTCTGAAAATGCACCAAAAAAACAAACTGTATCTAATGTTCCTGACACAAATGAAGTCATAATTTCAGTAATTAACAGTAAAACTGCAGGAGTGCAAGGTTCATTTCCGTGTAAAGAAAATAATTTGAAATATGAATTTAGAAAATCTGTTGCTAATCATATTCCGCCAATGAGTCCTCCTGAAACATTGCAAAAAGTAAATATTTCAAGCACTCAGTCTTGTAAATCATCAGTTGAAAATGTTTCTACTGCAACCTTGAAGTGCAGTGACTCAGATAAGTTGGTGTTTTTAAATGATGACGAAAAGGCTTTAAATTCAGAAATCCAAAGGACAGTAAATAGTTACACAATTTGTGGAGTCTCTATAGAAAAGATGATACAAAGATTTGTCACCGTAACTTCAGATTTAACTTATACCCAAGTAGCAGATTATATTGAAAACTTTTTTAAGTGTGCAGACTCAAATGTTGATAGGAAAATATTCCTTTACATTTGTCGAGAAGTTTGTAATAGGCACATAAAACAACAGAAAAACGAACTTTCCCATGGACAAAATGACCCATTTACAAACAGTAACCAGAAGTACTCTAGTATGGAAAGAAATGTTAGTAGTTTTAGTGACAAAATAGAATTATCTAGCAAGAAAGAGCTATCAAAAAACCGTCTTCAAGATGATTATGTAGAAAATTTACAGGCCGATTTAAATATACCTCTTCTTTTTCCTTCGTCAAAAAAAGAGAGAAAGAAAAATAAGAGGAAATGTGGTGATGAAGATCAGGTTAATTTTTCAAAAAATTCAATATCAAAGCTTGAAATATCTGAAGATGATAGATTACGAAGTAAGGAATGGGAAGCTCTTGAAATCAGTGAACATGAACTGTCTAGAGGTAGAAAAAACAGTCCCATATATATATCAGATTCTTCTGTCTGTGATGTTAACGACTCTCCTGATTCTTATTGTAAAGACCCTCAGATGATTCCTGATGTAGTCATATTGCCAAACTCCTCACTCATTGAACGTAAGTCATTTGATTCTTCTGGAGAACCACATAAACTAAGATGTACATTTTCTTCAAGACTTGAAAAAAGTTTATTCCAAGTAGGACCTCACTATTCAGCTGGTGTAAGTAAAAGAAAAATTCCTGGTACTCCCTATTATGTAACTAATGCAAAAAGAGCAAAATCATTAGACACATTTGAAACATACAAGTATATTACCATTCCATCATCACCAGAAGAAAATTTGGACTAAGGCAATCTCTTTAGATGTGTTTGTTCATTGCAAAATTAGATCACACAAGTAGCCTTCTTCCTTGCATTCAGTGGATTGCTCTCTCTCTCTCAAATTAACTAACTGTAAAGTACTTGATAACATAGGCTAGAAATTATATTGATTTAGTTTTGGCTATGGAATGATATCTTGAGTGCTCAAGTATAGGTTTGTTAACTGCTGGCGAGTGAAATTCTTAGCTATATAATTACTGGGAGGTTGTGTAATTTAAATGATAATTTTGTGCAATAAACAAGTCAGAATTTCAAACAAATATATGGTAAACTAAAGAAATCTTACATACATATCTTCATCAGCTGTTCTTGTAAAGTATATCATCAAGCTTGTGAATTAAATGTCTTAAGTTGGAAATGTTTTGGCCCTCTTCACATAAAATATTTGAGACTTTGCATGAATCTGGAATCATTGACTCATACATACTGATCCCATTGGTCTTGGAAAAGCATCTAGGTCATGAGTCTTCCCAGCCCTTTCAGACTCCCAGCCAGTCTTTGGCCAGGAAGGGAGGAGGTTCCTGAAGGTAGCTCCATTGGTCAAAACAGCATCTTGCCATATGTTTAAAGTGGTGAAAGGTTTAATGACATACTCTTTTCTTCCTTCTGTCACCTTCCTCCCAGCAGCTTACAACGCTATTCTTGTTAATTGGGCCAAGTGCAGATGAATCACTCAGCAGAGCTTCCAGTCTCTTGACTTATTAGTTTGTGGATGTGACTCCTTGCCCATGAATGGTGGGGGCCCACGTGGTGAAGCAAATGAATCTTGGATTTTACAGTAATATTTTACCCTCTAAGCTGGTCGTCCCTTCTTAGGCTGTTTTATGTGAGTTGTTCTTTTATAAGTTTGAATTTTATCAGCTTTAGCTCTTCTCTTATAACCAGCCCATAATCATAGTTTCTCTATTTTTGACTGTTATTATTTTTAGTTCAAAGAGGTTCTACCATCTTCTCCAGACTTACAGAACATGTCACTTTTTATGTGCCTTCCAGTCTCTTAAGACATCATGCTGTAGCCAGTCATAATTTTTTAGCTTTGTTTTGCCACTATAATTTGTGAACTCAAGAACATACCCTTTATGCCAGCCCCTTAAAAGCTAAGATTTGCATTTCACCTGACTGGTAAAACTACTTTTTATAACCAACTAAAATCCTACCATTGGACTAAGACTGATCCTGTGAATGCTTAAGCTTGCAAGGTGAAATCCCAGACATTTATGAAGGCTACTCCTTTGGCTTTCTTGACCAGTTCAACTTGAACTACCAAGACCTCTTTGTGAATCTTTGAGAGAACCTTTATTCATCCTGCAGTTTTCTATGTTTTGCTATTGTAAGACTTACGAATTTTACAAGCATATTAGAGAACAGGAACATCCTTATAATTTAGAACTTGATCCAACTACCTAGTCATGTAAAATACTATAAAACACGGTGAAGAGCTAATATTTTTGTCATACTCCTGTAGCTAACATATGTACTAATAGATATAGTATTTGTTTTTAAAGATATGGATTTATTTTTTTAGCATGGGTATTTAATGTGTTTTCATTTAAGTTATGCACAAAACATTTTTATGAGATAAATAAATTGTAGCTTGCAGCACATTTTATTTAATTTTGTATATAATCCTAAACAAACTATTTTTGTGTAAATATTTATAGTGCATAATGTTATCATAAGCTATGTTGTGTGACATGAATAGTCAGCAAAGTTTTTCATGAGGAACTGTGTATTGGACCCCTGCTTTGTGATATATAATACAGGTATACATTGTTTTGAATACTATTTAGTATTAGCATTTAGTATTAAGGAGTATCAATGCAAGAGGGCTTTGATTTTAAACATTCATTTCAAATTATGAAATATACTGCATTTATTTTTTATTTTTTTTACTGTTAAACCATTTTCACAAACAGTGGTGGCTCCAGAAAAAATGATAAGCCATTGTCACATACATAACTGCTAAATTGGAGATGAACTATCTTTCTAAAAACCCACAACATTAGCTGCTTCATATCTTTACATAGAAAGCTCAACAGATCAAACTATCCAACACTGCCATTCAGCTGTTCTTGTGTTTATTGTTGAACTTTCTGAATATTAATGCTCTTCTTGTTATAGTGTCGCTTTCTCAACATCTCCCAACCAATTGCTTTGTTTTCTTTACCTTATCCTTCCTGACACTTCTGAAATACTTTACAGGTATCCCCTACCTCTCATTATCTAAATTTCTTCTAGACCTAGCCATCTCAAATCAGGATTTGACGCAGGGAAAACCGATTTGTGGTAGTTGCTGTTGAGTCCTTATTTAGTTACCCTTTCCATGGTCTAACTAGACGAATATCAAAGAATTCTCTTTTAGCTGGTCTTGTGGCTGGGTAGTGTGAGGTAATGATAAAAATTATAACACATGTTGGAGTTTAAATGGACTCAGAATAAGAGGGCACTTTCTCTTATCCTCAGCAAATGCTGAACCCAGTTTACCTTCGTCAAAACACCCACAAGAACAACTGACCATGCGCATATGTGATGTCATATTGTTTACATACGACCAGAAGCAGACCAAAACACCATTACTTTCTGTTGGTCAATGCAGGATGATCCCTTACCCAAATCCCTTGCCTTTTGTCTGGGAAGTGAGAGGGTCGTGAGGACTCAACAGCCACTACCAGAAATACGTTTTGCTACTTCAAAACCTGTTTTTTTTTTTTTTTTTTTTTTTTTTTTTTTTTTTTTTTTTTATAGTGTAGTTGCTCCTCCTCAAGGAGCTTTACAAAGAAATTGGCAGGTGACGAAAAACTCTCGAATTTGTATCCCAACAACCCAAAACATTTCTGGTCTGAGGTCAAGCCACAGTAGCAAAGAACAAGAAGCTAAATGTGAACTTATGTTTTTAGGGTGAAGTTTTGCTGTGACTTACCTAAGCATTCTGGGTATGGTTGCAGTATTGTCAAACCTTCCCTTGTGATAGTTTACATACCCACCTGTTAGGAAAAACTATGGTTTGCCACTGTAACGCCTGTGGGTCAGGACTAACCATGCCACCTACCGATAGTGTAGTCAGATTTGTTCAGGCTCTTGGCAGTATAATGTTGTCTTCAAAAGGGCTAAGAAAATTTAAAAGTGTTTCCTTAGAAACAGATATAATCTAACCACATCTTCCATACAGATATAATCTAACCATATCTTCCATACAAAATGGTATTGCCAGATATATAAAGTGATTTTTCCACTAAGTACCTAGCAATTTTGGGCAAGTAACTTTCACAGTAGATATTTTTTTAAATCCACCCCCGTGAAGGTGTCTGCTCAGAAAGGAGGATCCGTAAACGACTCTCTCTTCTACTGACTGGGATAAAACGGCCGATAGTACGTAGTTGAATTTATCTCTTTGCCTGTTGTTAAAGTAATAGGAACCAATTCCTGTTTGACCAATTCGGGTCTATTAAGTAAGCTGTTCCTTTGAAGGTTAGGAGTTTGCTTAACACCTTCGAAATCTGGAACAATGGAGGAAAAAGGTACAGTGGACCCCCCGTATTCGCGTTCTCCGAATTCGCGGACTCACACATTCGCGGATTTCTCTCGGGAACGTTTCCCGCATTATTCGCGGAAAATTCGCGCATTCGCGGTATTTTTCTATGAGAAATATCCACAAATTCCTGGTTTTTTTTATCAATTTCATCATAAAATGCACTTTTTGTGATAAAACTATTAAAAAAACCAAGTATGAACATTTTTAGTGTTTTTTCTTGAGTTTTAACTAACAAAATAGGCTGTTTTTAGCATTTTTATAGGGGTTCCAAACATTCGCGGGTTCTAACTATTCACGGGGGGTCTGGTACGCATCCCCCGCGAATACGGGGGGACCACTGTATATTGTCCTCCATTTGTTCCAATCTTGTAGGAAGGCATCTCTTGCTGTTGCTTGACTGGCAGTTAGTGATTCTCATAGGTAGTGATCAGGTCCACTTCCAATTGTGGAAGCATGTTGGCTATTTTCTGAAAAACATTGTTGTCTAACATCCACTCTGTTGAGGCTGTTGTTTTCCTTGATAGGGAGTCTACTATTACATTTAGAGACCTTGTAAGGTGAATTGCAGACAAGTGCCACCTCCTTGCTTAGAACCAACCAATTGTCTCTCTCTTCTGGAGGTTTGAGTTTTTTGAGAGACAGAAGGACAGCCGTCACCTCCAGGAGATTGATATGACAATTCCTCACAGTAGCTGACACCTCCCTTCCACCTGACAATCCTCCCAGTGTCCTCCTAACCTGTCAACGAGACATCTCTGTGTATTATCACTTGTACAGACTGAGTCAGGGTGACCTGTTTTGCCAGAGATTCCTTCCAAGATCAAGGCTAAAGAATCTCTCCAACTTTTTTAATCTTTTGATGAGGTCAGTCTCTTGTCTTGTTTCTTGCATACGATAGCCAGAATTTGTTCACATTCTTTTGCAATCTAAGTATTGGATCTATTATTGATGTGAATTGCAACACACCCATCATATGTTCTAATTGCTGTTTGGAAACTGGTCTGTGCAAGGCACACTTTGAGGACTTGCCTTATTCTGTTTTGAGTATGATTGGGAGAGACAACAGGCTGACCACTGCTGTTTGGTAGGCTATTAGGTGTATTCTTGATTTCTCGAACAACTACCGTTACTAATTTTGTATAATTTCTTAGGGCAATGTGTAGCCCTAAGGGCATGACTTTGAACCTGTACATATCTTTCCCTAAGAAGGGGCGGAAGGGAATGGCGACAAAGATATACCAGTATGCATCTTCCAGATCCTAGTTGTCCAAGTACAAGTACCTTTTGGAACGATTGAACGTACTAGGGCAGCGGTAGTTATCCAGAAAATATGGCAAACAATGGGCTTGTTCAATGTTCATAGGTCTAGGATCACTTCATTTAGAGGAATCCTTACTTGAAGAGATGTGCTTGGTGGCAAATATGCACGTTTCTCTGACTTCCTTTAACAGGGCCTTTCTGCGCACAACCTTCCAGAGAGGGGTCTAATTTTGGGAAGAACCTTTTTACAGGAGCGGGAGGGATGGTACCATTTCCACCCCATCACATTTGAAAATAATGCTGTGCCACCAAGGGGAAGGCTTCCATTGCTTGTGGTCTGTCGACTCTCAACCATACCATTCCTATTGGTATCTGCCGCTTCCTCTGCTTTTGCTCAGGTGTTGTTTTTCTTTTTCATATAAGACAGTCTTTGGACCTTGTGAAAAAGATATCCTTGCTGTTGTTGTTGACCCTGTCTTTGAGGAAAACTTTTGGGGTGACTGAAGGCTTACAGGATCACTTATCATAGCGAGCCTTTTTGGTTTTTTGTTTCCTTAATTCCCCCTCCCCCCCTTTTTTTTCTCTCTCCAAAAGAGGGTACTCTGTACAATTATGTTGGTGGGCTTGCTGGTTAACTTTTTTAACCACATTAGACTCCTCAAACAGATCCTTACAGAAGGGGTTATTATGTAATAGTGAAGTTAAATTGTGACGTGACTTGTTGGAGTTCTCCAATGTATCCATTCGCGCTTTTATGCGCCACACTAAAAAATTATAGAATGCTTGCCATAGGGTTCTCATAAGACTTTTGGCTACAACAGCAACAATTGTTCTGGAAGCTTATATAAGCCTTTTGGTGGTGACCTCCAGCAGGGTTGTAGAGTTATAATACTAAACAGGTGGATCCCAGTATGAAATTCTGCGGAGGATGTTGAGTGTCTTCTCATAGGGGCCCTAAATTGCTGTGTATCTATATATAAAGGAAGCTTTTCCCCTTCAGAAGGGAGTCGTAGCATTGCCCATTCCTTGGTGGAGTTTTCTGAAACTGGGATTACAATGGCAAATGCTTTTAATTCTTCCATTTTCGCTGGTCTTTTAGTCATTAGGACAAAATTCTGAAAATGTAGCCTTAGTAATAGGCTACCATACCGTTACAAGCCTTAAGTTGTAGAAACTGGCAAATGGTTTTAATTCTACCACTGTCTGGTCTTATAGTCATTAGGACAAAATTCTGAAAATGTAGCCTTACCAATAGGCTGCCATATCGTTATCAGCCTCTAGTTGTAAAAACTAGGTTATTTTATTAAGCCTAATATATTGTTTACTAATCCTAGGCTATTTGGACTAAACTACCACTTAGAAGACCAACAATAGGACGTTTCCTAAATTGTTCTCTCTTAGCCTAGTATAAGGTATTAACATATCCAGATTGTATTGTAAACAATATGACGTGCATGTGTGCATAGCCACTTCTTGGGTTTTTTTACATAGGTAAACTGAGTACAGCATTCAATGAGGATAAGAGAAAGTGCCCTCTTATCCTGAGTCTTATACTCCATCACGTGTTGTACATAATGTTGATCATTATACATGATACCTGGCCACAAGACCAGCCAAAAGAGAATTCTTTGACATTAGACTGGTCACTATGAGCTCTGGTTAGACCATGGAAAGGGTCGCCTTTAGGATAAGAAGGCGCTATATTATAAAAAAAAAAAAAAAATACTGTTAACTGATCCATCATTTCAAATACATAAACTTTTTTTTAACACTTTCAAATGTTATTTTTTCTTATGACATACATATTACACACACAAAAACTTATATTAATTTTTACCTTTTTTTTTTTTTATTTTTTTTTTATAGCCTCTTTTTCACTCCTGTAAAGGAAAGGTGGCTTAGCAATTCCTTTATACTTTTCCGTTTTGGCTTTCATAGATGTTGTAAGTATTTTCATAAACTTTTGCATAGATCTTGGTGCCTTCCTTACTTCTATTCTTTGATTCGCCTCTTCTGTCAGTGATGCCATTGTGCATGGTGTGAAAATTATTGTTGGGAGGATGAGTGCTTCTTCATACATTGCTTCAGTCTTATTACAAAATAAAAATAAAAAATAAAGCAGACGAAACAAGAAAGGGGGCAGTATATATATATATATATATATATATATATATATATATAATATATATATATATATATATATATATATATATATATTTGGGCTTATGGGGCTTCAGGTGGGAATGTGTGAGGTGCTTGATAGGCCAACTCCCCTTTATGGGAGTGAAGCCTGGATATTGAATGCATATGAAAGAAAAAATAATGTAAAATCTGTTGAGATGATCTTTTTGCTAATTAACTGTAATGTAAAAAAAGAGTTGAAAGACTGAGAAAGGTAGGTACATAGAAGAAATGGCAAAAAGGCTAACATTTATGAAAGGGTGTTTCATAGTGCGTATTTTGAGATAGTAGTTTGATCATGTGAAAAAAAGTGTGTGCAAGATAGACTTCAATGGTCCAGTGAATTTGAGGTTGTTCAAAGCACTGCTGATGTGGAAGTGTTCTATACAAGGCATTCATCAATGATTTAGCAGTCAAAGTATGAAGGTGTAGGTGTAGTGACTGATGTGTTATTCTTTCTCTAAAGCCATCCCTTGATCTAGGAAACAACTTAATGGTGAAAACAATGTCGAGTGGCTTACTTGTTGGATGAAAATGTGATAAATTGTATTAAGGGATATTTAATATTTTTATAAGGTACTTAATTGCCAGATATTTTATTTCCTTCCAGTCCTAGAGAAAATATTTATATTTCTTCTTTTTTATTTTATTGCAAATCTGCAAACTTGTTAGATTTCTAATAAATCTCTTTTGACCATAAAGTAGTATTTTTCAAGTCCTCTTTTCAGTGTTACGTATGTTTTTAGAAGTGAATGAAAATAGTAGTCCCTTACATATGAGTGGCAGCAGAGAGACGCATTAGATAAATATCTAGAGGGCAGAGGAGGAGGCGTCGTTGGAAATCGTTACATATGAAGGGACAAATACCTCCGTATCTAAGATTAAGACATGGCTTATAAAAGCTCCAAGCTCTGGGTTTTGCCCACAAAAGCAACTATTCCCCATGGAAAACTAAGAAGCAAGATTTGTATGTCATCTTGCTGAGAAATTGTAAATAACTACAGTTTGCATTTGGATTGATGGAGTTGAAAGGTGAGGTTACTGTTTTAACATTGGTATGAAGACCCTCAAAGAATTAAATTTCTTATGGAAGGTAGAAAGATTTTTAAGAAAAAAGATCAAGAATCTTGAATGCATAATCATGACAGGAATGTACTGTGATGAATATAGCATAATGTATTCCATATTGTTAGTAAGGGAAAAGAAAATAACTCATATCCTCTCGCATCACTGTGGGTGATATGAAAGCACTCAGTATGATGTTTATTGAAGTCTCTGAGGTAAAGAAACTCAGAATGTGGGTCAAATTTGTATGAAAGACATATGGCAAGAAAAAAGTAATTTAAAGTAGCATACTACATTTATTAGGGCTGTTGCCTCGTATAATAAGGCGCCCTATGAGGTAATGTTAGACGTGCGATAATCTTACACTAAGTCGGTTGGTATTGCACTTCCATATTCATTGGAGTGTCTTGGGGTTTGTAGATCACTTACGAAGTTGGTATTATCTTCTTTGGTTATGACGACGATGTGTTAAACTCACGATGATTCGGCAATGATGTGAGGTTCTAGTAGAAACCACGAAGTAAAAAAAATACTTATATTCTCTGAGATTACATGGTGAAGATCAAGTAGGATTGTACAGGTCTTCTAATGACGATAGCTTGATCGCTTCTGCCAATGATGATGGCTAATTCTATTCTCTTCTACATGATAAAGCTTAGGTAAAGATGTACAGGTCTGCCAGTGATGATGGCTAACTCTATTCTGACTACCATCTTGGTTACAAATCATAAAGGAAGCAGACAGTAGCTCGAACATACGAACATACAGTCAGATGACATAGTTACTAATCACGTAGGCCGCTTGAGCTATAGGTCACGGTGTTTGTCTAAAGCAGGAAGCTTGGACTAAAGTTTATAAACAATTGAATGACTACAGGTGACAGCATGTCATCTTAGCCTACATACTTTATCGTCTCTGGTCTGATCACATTCCTGCAAGCAATCTGGTTGACCTCTTTAGTTTTAGCCTTTTATATATATGGAATAACATTCCATATTTTTATTATGTAATCACTTACATAAAAGCTCGGTCAGCTACCAAAACCAACTACTGAATATTACTCAAACTTTACTTGCATTTGACTTATAGGAGTGTGATACAGACACTATGTGAATATATATAGATATATAGAAAATACTTATAAGTAAAAAAAATTCATGGTGTACACAAATACAGATTCAAGTAATAAGATATAAAACATAATGATATTAGTAAATAATAGTGATCACGTGATATATACTGATACAGTTTTTCACTTCATCTCTTTAAGATACATATGCTACAGAAAATACTAATGTACTCTGATAACATGATAAAAATCATATTTTAACTGATAAAAATTTCATATATGAATTGATGAAATTATTAATGTTTATGCTGATTGATTCGTTGATTTTTATGCTAACTGTTATATGTCTGCAGTTATTGGTAAGATAAAAGGTAACAGATTGATTATAGGCTACCTGATTTATTTATACATATGTACGTATATGGATTCATATAATTATGATTAATATATGTGCACTTTAAATAGATTCCTCGTGCGTACACGCAAAGATATATTTCGATTCTGTTATTTATGATCATTTATATAATAGATTCCTAGTGCGTACACGCAAAGATATATTTCGACTCTGTTATTTATGATCATTTATATATAGGATACATGATACTTTATATATAGGATACATGACCGATTTTATACTACTACACATTTAACTAGCGTTCGAACAACTTTTCGTCCATTACACAGTTCCAGACAACTACCTATAGCCAAATGAAATGGCCAATTCCAAATGGTTAAAACAAGGGGAAAATTTGCCTGGGCGGGGTCCAACGTTCTATTTTGCGCTCATACTTGTTCTCTGCATCCTAAGCCACATGAATACGTTCGCAATGAATAAAATCATCCCCAGCACGAGTCCTTCGCCAGCAACGTAGGGTTGAATATCCTTCAGGTCATAATTGTCGGAAGTATGTCCCTTTTGTAGTCGATTTCCGACAGCCGCCGCAGCGTTCCGCATTAAAACGAGATTAACGACGGGATACGGATGTCGGTCGAAGAAGTCCATGAGAAGCTTATTCACTTATGATGGTGCTTATTCCTTTCACATTGTAGGCGGTTGTTACTTGACTGCCGTAGTCCGCAGCGACGAACAATTTTTTGAAGTTGCGATGTGAAACTCTCGTACTGCAGGATACTGTAACCAGGTTCCATTAATCAGCCTGCAAGTGAAATTATACTTGTCACAAGGGCAAAATAAATTCAGAACATCAAATACGGGAGGGAGAGAGCCATTAAGACCAGACTTAACCCACATGAATTCGCTGATATTTTATGGAATTCAAAAGAGTCAGCTGTACAAACTTTTTTATCCATGGCATTAATAATGAGTGAACCTATCCAGGTCTATGATGACTGTAAAAATATCCATAATTATAAAAAAATAAACAGATATCAATACGAATCCCAAAGAAAATTCTATATTACTGGTAGTAAGTTACTAGACAAAGAAGTGTGAAACGGAGCTGTTTGTAAGATTGCCAGGCAACATAAGAGTCAAAGAGAATATTAATCATGATTCTGTATTTCTCTATGCTTACTGAAATTAAGTTGTGATAAAATCCGATCATATGTGCCCCTAACAAAAGTTTCATATTTAAATTTCTCGCGCGCATCCTCTGAGGTTAATTTTTAAAACTTTATTAATAGGCAGGAGATGCAACGGAAGAACCCACTATGGTGGCAGATTACCAGAAGAACTCTACAACGTCTTCCGAAGAAAAACCAGAATAATGAACAATGTATCATCAGAAGTCAACGACGACGAAAGCAGCAGATTCTTCAAGCAACCTAGTATCATCGTTTAGTGTGCGACTTCAGAAAACAACAAGAACTCTTCAACGTCTTCCGAAGAACAATGAATAATGTATCATTACACAAGTCAACGACGACGAAAGCAAGAGATTCTTCAAGTAACTTAGTATCATCGTTAGTGAGTGTTTCCGGCACTTCAAGAAACAAACTGAACGCGTCTGCAGCATCGGATCTTCAAGGGCTCAAATCATCCAAACAACGCGCACGGGGAAAACTGAAGCCAAACCAGGTCATCCGCTAAAAACAGAAGGAGGACCAAGGCTGTGTGTCGTTATCGGAACACCGTGACTTCCCACAAAAGCAAGCTAAGTACAATTTTTTATTCATTTGGAGTAACTGAGTTTTCCTTTACAGGTCGAATTTCGTTATTCCTGTGGCTGAAGTTACGAGACATTCTTAATCTTACTTTTTTACAGAAATTATTGTTAATTTTATCATTTTGGGTGATTATTAATCCTTTACGTAACAAATCATATTAAATATTGAATATGCGTTTACGCAGTGGACGTCTGTATTTATACAGATGCATGGATAGGGTCGTTAGGCACCGTAGTGATTAGAAAACACACAAAAACAAGTGGAACACCCGTACAAATCTAGATAAATTAGAGGTAACACTATTTCGGGTCATGACAATAAATGCTCCTTTGCAAAGTCCCGATCGCTGTTTTAGTCTTGAGTTTTTTTAGTTATATAAAATATCGAACCTCAATGACTCAACTTAACTTTAAAAATACGGCTGGATTGCAAGGAATAACATGTCTGTAAAAAACTTTCATTAGGCTAAATGCGCTGACAAGGATCCCTCACTATTTCAAATTTTAGCAAAGAATGAAGTAAACAACAGCAAGTACAAACAGTTAATATTGAATGCAGTGGAGATAACTTGTCTTAATAGTAATCGCTCAACTCCTAATAGTTCGTCATTCATACGTTTGTTGCTTTATACGTGACCAACAACAGAATGCTAAAAACACACAATATGTTGCCGATGGTAAACAGTAGCCCTAAAATACAGAAACAAACAAATTGTGCTTAAGCGAACTTGGTTACTGTGTCACCTAGTCAACGATCAGGGTCAGTCAAATCTGCCGACTGTAGCAAGCAAAGCACATTCCACATAAGCGACTTCAGCGGAGAGGAAAAGCAATGTTGGATTATACATGCCAATACCTTTTTGAATTAAAAAGGAATTTTCCTATGAATATCACGACCGTATCAAGTAAACAGAGCAGGTTCTAGTTATTTTAATACATAAGTTATTATAAGTAGTGGTGGATTAAGCCCGACTGTACGCGCCGTAAAAATTAGAATATCTTGTTTTATTCCTTTAGTACACGTAATATCCTGTATTTACGGACTCACCGTCTGTTGTTCGAACTTCCCTAATGAGAAGTCCGGATAAGCGAGCGCTTACAGATACCTCTATAGTTATAAAAAACATTGATCTGTATCTAGCGTAATTGTAAGATATCCATCTAGGGGTATACAAAATATTATCTTACCTCCTGCAAAATAAGGCGTGTTTATCAAAGGAAAATCCTATAAACCTTCAAACATATTAAAATCCGTTTGAACAAAAAAAGAGACAGTTAATCAAATAGAGAATAATGTATAGAGGAACTATACATTTGTCTCATAAATCGTAACATTGTTCAAATGACCCAACAGAATTCTCCCACAACCGCAGTCGCAGTTTGCACACAAAATCTCGAGAAGCATGCACCCTCGAATGTCTTAGTGCATGTAAAAAGACTTTGCTGGGATCTGAAATTTTAATCCTTCCCGACACTCTGAAATATAACGATTTCCGCGAACAAAGCCCTAGACACGGTTGACTCGCAGCAACAAGTTAATCTAGTAATCCACAAAACCTATACATATAAATATCGCATTTTTTTAATTTTGCTAATTTTTTATCCCACCGCTGCCACCAATATTAGGGCTGTTGCCTCGTATAATAAGGCGCCCTATGAGGTAATGTTAGACTTGCGATAATCTTACCCTAAGTCGGTTGGTATTGCATTTCCATATTCATTGGAGTGTCTTGGGGTTTGTAGATCACTTACGAAGTCAGTATTATCTTCTTTGGTTATGACGACGATGTGTTAAACTCATGATGATTCGGCAATGATGTGAGGTTCTAGTAGAAACCACGAAGTACAAAAAATACTTATATCTTTGAGATTACATGGTGAAGATCAAGTAGGATTGTACAGGTCTTCTAATGACGATAGCCTGATCGCTTCTGCTAATGATGATGGCTAATTCTATTCTCTTCTACATGATAAAGCTTAGGTAAAGATGTACAGGTCTGCCAATGATGATGGCTAACTCTATTCTGACTACCATCTTGGTTACAAATCATAAAGGAAGCAGACAGTAGCTCGAACATACGAACATACAATCAGATGACATAGTTACTAATCACGTAGGCCGCTTGAGCTATAGGTCACGGTGTTTGTCTCAAGCAGGAAGCTTGGACTAAAGTTTATAAACAATTGAATGACTACAGGTGACGGCATGTCATCTTAGCCTACATACTTTATCGTCTCTGGTCTGATCACATTCCTGCAAGCAATCTGGTTGACCTCTTTAGTTTTAGTCTTTTATATATATGGAATAACATTCCATATTTTTATTATGTAATCACTTACACATTTACCATTAGAAATATATATGTACAGCCAATTACAGAGAGAGAGAGAGACCATTGAATGGCAACAGCATTATTTGACCATCAAGAATGAAATTATGAATTATTTAGAGAATATGTAATATGAGAGAGAGAGAGAGAATAATTCCTTATATCAAAAGATTGAAATTAACTTTTGTAGGCAACACTGCTTCCCCTCCCATAAATAGTATATCTTTACCAGAGAGAGAGAAAGAGAGGACTGAACGAAGTATCTATTTATCTATCTATCAGTTCTGTGTCAGAGAGGAGAGAGGCAAACACAAAAGAAGGAAGAAATAGAAAGGATGATCAGCATTTGGACCCAAGGTCACTTTCTGTCAATTAATGTGACATTTCTGACAGGTCCACCTTCCCTCTCGCTTTACAACGTGAAGGTAAAAGATGAGGGATCAAATTTTGTTCTGTAATTTTTTAAATAACTTACTTTAGAAATGCATAAATATTGTAATAAAAGTGTATTAATTTTATTTAGTCTTACTAATATTTGAAAATGAGTACATGTTATGTATTCAGTAAGTCTTTTATTTATCTACAAAACAAAGGGGGAGTGAATTATTATTTTTATTATTCAGTATCATTTAATCTTATTAAACGTTATACAGTATTAACCAATATTAATATTTGAAAATTAGTAAATAATTTTTGTATCATAAAAATGTATTTAGTCATGAAAATAACACCTAAATACGCTAATTAGTGAATATATATCAACAGAAATATTAACTAATTAGTGTATTTTGACGTTATTTTCTTGTCTAAATACATTTTTATGATACAAAAATGATTTACTAGTTTTCAAATATTAATATTGATTAATACTGTATTACGTTTAAGATGGGAACATTCCCCAACCCTTGCTGTCAGGTTCCCTCTCCCCAAGTCAGAAAGTTAAAAGACTGAGTTTTCCTTCGTTCTAACACACTTTTTAATTTATAAACTAAAATCTTACCAATTCACTATACTAGTATGTTCTTTGATGAATTGGTTTTATTGCTGTGTACAATAATATTATTTTAAAATTAGTAGATTATTTATTTATCATACAAAAAATCATGCATCTCAGTAGGAGAGAGAAAAAATTATTTTTTATAATTTAATAAACTTATTAAACTTAATACAGCATTAATCAGTAGTGATATTTGAAAAATAGTAAATCATTTTTGTATCATAAAAATGTATTTAGTTGGTGAAAATAACATCAAAATACACTAATTAGTGAATATTTATCTACGGAAAAACCCGTGAATGAGCAAATAATATTTAGATAGTAGGTTCCACAGAAAAATTTGCGAATCTGGAGAATGCGAACACAGGTGGTCTACTATATATATATATATATATATATATATATATATATATATATATATGCTTAAAAAATCACAGTAGATGCACGTGACTTCATAAATAAGCGAATACCACGGGAAAATGATAGTCAGAAATCCAAGCGCTTTCGTCTTTATTCAGACATCGTCAAGGAGCTACTGGACGAAAGCGCTTGGATTTCTGACTATCATTTTCCCGTGGTATTCGCTATATATATATATATATATATATATATATATATATATATATATATATATATATATAAAGGTAAAAGCAACAAAGGAAAGTGAAACAATGGAGTGCTGCGAGATCTATTGACTCAACCTCCTGTACATAGCAGACTGACATAAATAAGAAAATGAGTATACAGTAATACCCCGAACTTACGCGATTCGATTTGCGCAAACTTTTCATCGGAACCTAACTAATTATCATACACGAGTTCTTCACAATGGCGCAAACATTTGCGAACCCTCCAGAAGCACTGTAGAACCCTGCAAAAGTGTTTGTTTAATTTATTATGCAAATTTTTACATTTTAAAGCTTTTCTGTATAAAATATTTATTAAAAATGTATTATTTTTATTTTTGTACATGCATATGTACTTTTATAAGATGTGATACCCACTCACAAAGTTACTGCAATTTTCAATGATATCCTTCAGAAACACTTTTATTTCTGAAGTACATACTAATATACTACAATTAGTATAAGTTTTCATGGTTTTAAGTGTAGAATCAGTATGGAGATTTTGTGTATGCTATTTATATTTTTGAAAATAATACAAAGGCAGTAGGTAATTCAGTGTTAGTCACTTTATAAGAACTCCATGATCAACTAGTAAAACATCAGAGTTGTCGTTCTGTGAAAATTACTTTCTTAACCTCGGAGAAAATTGCTGGTACAATCTGTATGTACTGTCGGCCAAAAAAACTAGTGCAGACGGCCAACGAAGAATTGGCGTAGTTTCTTAATTCATTGTTCGTTATGGAAATATTGCCATATGCAGGTGCCAGATTATTTACTTAACAATAAATAATATTTCCTTTCAAAGGTGCTATACTTGAAATAACTTACATTAGAACTGAGTAGACTTGCTCAATGTATTAAAGATAATTATTTTGCAAAGTAAGGAAAATATATACCGATGGGTCCACGATTTCTAAATTTATTCTCAACTCTAGCTTCGTGACAGCATACCGAAGATTTTGAAGTTGGCTTTGCTGCCGCTCAAGTCTTGACTCAACGTATCGTACTGCACTGGGGTTTTGGCATTTCGTCTTCTACAGCCGATAAATAATACATCAAGGCGTTAACATTCTTTGAAAACTATTTTTAGTTAAACTAATTTTGTCCTTTGATCAACGAAATAATTTGCATGACACATTTAGTGGGCCTAAATTGGACTTCTGGTTCTCCCACATGATTTTCCTAGGTCTATTTTCAGCAGGATACTCTCTCTCTCTCGGATACCGTATATTAATGAATATTTAAATTCGACTATATATATATATAATATATATAATATATATATATATTATATATATATAATATATATATATGTATATCTGCTTTATTTGACTATTCCCGTTATTCTTGTTTTTATTAGCCCTGTTCGCCTTTCTTCTTATCCTTTTCATAATTGCTTAACATAATTAACTCAGACCTAGCTATTCAAAGTCAAAAAGCAATCATAAAAAAATCAATCGAATATAATTCAGTCTTATTTTTAATCGAATTCCTTGCATATCATCCTGTTTCATTTGGACACCTTGGAAAGCTGTGGGAGTCAAAACTGACGAATACATTAAGAAAGGCTTACTTTCCATAAAGCTCTCTTAGGCTGATCTTTTTGTAGCTATTCATTTCTTCTAAATAGAAATTAATTCAAATTAGTTTCACATGTATACCTGCTAGACCTACTACCATAAGCATATTACAAGTAGCTGATAGGATAAGAAATATGAAAGGTGACGTTCTCGTTTAAGTCTATTTCATGTGTGTGTTTTTTTTTTTTTTTTTTTTTTTTTTTTTTTTTTTTTTTTTTTTTTTAAAGAAAAACCTACTGCTTTAATCAAAGGTTGCTCTTTGACGGCTACAGGGTGTAACACGAGTGTATGCACATATTTTGTGGAATGAAAGATAAAGTTTCTTTGAACAGAAAATGTTTTATAAACATGCATTTTAAAGCGTCCGTTGTCGGTGCGGGGAATTTTAAAATAACCGTTATCATTCGTGATGCCTTCACGAGATGGAGTTCGTAGTGAGAGGTCGGATCTAGGTCGCCTGAGATGTAGAAGAGTAGCTGGAGGTGGCGTATAGGAGTGATGGAAGGATTAGGCCGATGTTAATAAAGTATCTCCCAATAAAATGTATTCTTTAGGTTTTGAAGAAAAAAATGCATGCATCATTGAAACCGTTTCCCTCCCTATCCGTGGTATTCACTGGCCACCGATAAAAAACAAAACAAAAAAAGTAAGCCTAACTGAATCTCTCATCCATCAAAGATAAGTTTGCTTATTCATTAGACTTATTCATTAGACAACTATCAAAAACTCCAAGTGTAGATTTAAAAATCTCTTCCTCTCCATCTAAAGTATTCATCAGACACCAGTCATAAGCGTAGAGCTAGTTATGATTCCTGGTTCAGCAATGTCGTGACGAGGCACTAGAATTCAAAGTTCACAAATGAATGTTGCTCAGCAACATTTACACTACTGTATTGTCTTGCTCTCATGTGGTGCTTCGAAGTGTTCCACCTCTAGGCCCATGTTCTAAATTTTGCCGTTCTTTAAACAATTTTATTTATCTATGTATGATTCTCTCCGGTTTATTAAGCTTTCTTGATATCTCTCCAACAGGAACTTACGCCGAATGCAGTGCAATATTTCTCTCGCTCATTGAGGGATGTTTTTTAGACCGATAAATGACACATTGACATTAGATTCCCGTGCACATAACATCAAAAGCAATAGAGTGAGGTCGCCTGGTTCACACTGTTAAGATATCGTTTTTTTTTTTTTTTTTTTTTTTTATTTGATAGCATTTTGTGAGATTCCAATGTTTTCTGTAAAATATAACAAATGGAATAGTTCAACTATCTTCAACTTAATATTGAAATGATGATTTAAGAACTATGTTTATGCGATACTACTAGTGATAGGCGTCTCCTATCTATTTGGTAACGTATATCTATGGTTGTGATATGACGTTTTTTATCACTTCGTTTCGTTCACGTCAATTTTGCTATATGGGAAATAGTTTTACACAATAACATAACATAATGTTCTAAAGATATCAGTGACTGTTTTTAAATTGATTGAATTTTACCTTCACCGTCTGCAAACAATATTATGTACAGTCGGCAAGAATAGTGAAGATACAGTTTTCTTAAATCTTTGGACATATTGCTTAATAATGCCACACCTGGCAACTCTAGAAAGGGGCGGAGCTTCAAAATCATTGCGTTTGTTGCTTTTTAGAGTTCCATTAACTTTACACCATAAAGATTCTGTAGAAACAGGCTCTATATTATTTGTTAATGTTGGTTTGGTAACGTCAGTTCAGAGCAGAATATCGATTATCCCTTTTTAAAACCTACTGTGAAACCTTATTTATACTATGTAATTGTTTACACTGACGTAAAAATTCATGCGTGACGACGGATCTTAATAAATGAGAGATTTTTTTTTTAAATTTTGGCAGTACTGATGGAAATCGTGAGAAACAGTACAGTAAAGAATAAAATATTATGACGAGAGAGGGGGAGCAAGCAAGCATAGGCTTATCAATAGAGATACTTAATTCATTATATTTACTTTGAGAGATTGGGTGGTAATATTTTTTCAAATGTGTTTCAAAAGTGGAGAGAAAGAGAGAGATGTGGTGATGGGAAAGAAACTTGGAAGAGAGAGAGCACAAGCATAGGCCTATCTATAGAGATACTTAATTTATTATATTTAGTTTTAGAGATTGAGTGATATTTTTTCATATGTGTTTTAAAAGTGGAGAGAGAGCAAAATTTGCCTACGAAAGCACAGGCCTATTTATAACTACTTAATTTCATTATATTTTCTTTGGGAGATTGAGTGGTGATATATATTTTCAAAGTATATTTTAGAAGTGGAGAGAGAGAGAGAGAGAGAATTTTAGCATTGGTGACGGACTTGTGATGAGGAAAAGCAATGAGTCGGTGCACAGATACCTGGGAAACAGATCGAGTGATATGGCTGCCAAAATCGTGCTGCACGATAAAATTTGAAGGACCATAGTATTCAAGTTAATTCTCTAAGAAATTTATACCCTAATTTTGATTTCATTCGACAGTTGCCGTAACATTCAAAGATTGTAAAAAGACATGGAAAATTTCAAACACAGGCTGCAGTCATTCTTGCTCTCTTGATAGTCTGTACTTTTGAAAATTGGTTTTCATCCACGAATCATTCACAAAAAAAGCTGTAAGTATAAATATTTATTACCACAAATAACTCAACATGTATTGCACAGACAATTAAAGTTTTATATCGTGCAAAAAATGTTGATGTGTTGGGAGATCTTTCAGCCTCGCGGCAAAGTAATGCAGTCATGTAGGCTAACTACGAACTGCTTTGTAATGGGAGCATAGCCAGAAAATCTTTGAACTGACATGCTACTTTAATTAACCTTGATAAAGATTTATTTTTAAAGACAATAGTTTTGTAAATAGCCACTAGCATTCGATCCATGCCAACATCAAATAGAGCGGCAGCCCGGACCGTTGAGATACAACGAACGAGATACCGACTGTAAACCCTACTGGTAGTTAGGAGTAGACTTGTAAACTGTGAAACTGACCGTCTGCCGAAAATATATGGGTGGCTTACTTAACAAGCACCACTAATTGCTCGTTAGATTTTGGGTCTAGATCCAATATATGAGATACCAGATGAAACTAATATATAATATATCTGCAGACTCTACTGATTATAGAATGACCAGTGACAGACATTTTGGAGGGTGGGTTCCCCCTGACAGACGCACTGAAAAGGGGGGGTTAATTGGATCTAGATCCAACTTAGGAGATACCGAGTAAAATTTACACTACAATAGCACTGCACATCCTAGAATACTGTGGTGGTAATGACAGACGTTTTAGTGGGTAATTACCCCCTGACAGACGCCCCACAACGAGTGGGGAGGGGGAGGCAGGATCTGCATCCAACATTGGAGATACCAAGTAAAATTTGTACTACAATTGCACTGCACATCCTAGAATGCTGTGATGGTAATGCCAGACATTTTAGTGGGTGGTTACCCCCTGACAGACACGCCACAACGAGTGGGGAGGGGGAGGGGGAGACAGGATCTGCATCTAACATGGAGATACCAAGTAAAAGCTGTACTACAATAGTTCTGCACATCCTAGAGTACTGTGGTGGTAATACCAGACATTTTAGTGAGTAGTTACCCCCTGAGAGACGCCCCACAACGAGTGGGGGAGGAAGGGGGAAGGGGAGGGGGAGACAGGATCTCCATCCAACATAGGAGACACCAAGTAAAATTTGTATTACAATAGCACTTGCACATCCTAGAATGCTGTGATGGTAATACCAGACATATTAGTGGGTGGTTACCACCTGACAGACACCCAACAATGAGCGATGAGGGGGAGGGGGGACAGGAACTGCATCCAACATTGGAGATACCAAGTAAAATTTGTACTACAATAGCACTTCATATCCTAGAATGCTGTGATGGTAATGACAGACATTTTAGTGGGTGGTTCCCCCCCTGACAGACACCCTAACAGGAGGGCAGATTAGTATAGTGGGTCTAGATTAGTATAGTGGGCTACCATTGACCCGTATTATACAGTATCGTGATATATTTAATAAATATTTTTATCCTTTCTGTATCCTTTGTATTTATCTAACACAGCGTTTCCCAACCTTTGACACTTTGAAGAACCCCTGAGACAATTTTCCTCATCCCAAGGAACCCCAATACACACACACACACACACACATATATATTATATATATATATATATATATATATTATATCATATATATATAGATATATATATTATATATATATATATATATATATATATATATATATATATATAATATATATATATATATATATCTATATATATATATATATATTATATAGTATATATATATATATATATATATATGTAAGCATTTGTATTAATTACCTTTAGTAAAACAGATTACGATAAGATAAATTATAGGGCTACGATTTCTCACGCCATGTTTAACGAAAAATATACACTTATAAATAACAAATAATTAAATAAAACATGAATTCTTACGGAACACCTGGCGATAGTTCACGGAACCCTAAGGTTCCACGGAACCCCGGTTGACGATGGCTGATTATTTGTTTCATATAAATAACAGTCATCTGTAGGCCCATAATAATTCAGTCATATTATTATTTTGTCAAGCAAGCAACTGACTTCAATTATAGCAGGGGATCCCAGGGCTAGTTGGCTACAGGGGTAAGTTGGCATACTCAACATGACTTTAAAGTTTACCAATAGGATATGACTAATACATATACTGTGTAATTGCCACGTGGTTCCTCAATTATCAGCAAAATTTTCAGTGCGCTTGTCAGGGGGAACCCACCCTCCAAAATGTCTGTCACTGGTCATTCTATAATCAGTAGAGTCTGCAGATATATTATATATTAGTTTCATCTGGTATCTCATATATTGGATCTAGACCCAAAATCTAACGAGCAATTAGTGGTGCTTGTTAAGTAAGCCACCCATATATTTTCGGCAGACGGTCAGTTTCACAGTTTACAAGTCTACACCTAAATACCGGTAGGGGTTACAGACGGTATCTCGTTCGTTGTATCTAAATGGTCCGGGCTGCCGGTCTAAAAGTAATCAAAGTGTGAAATCTGTTACGTAAGCCAGTATCCAGTGACTGCTCACCCGCTCGAGGTTCTAGGGCTCCTCCTCACATCATAGAAAACTCTCTTGCGGATGCAACTATACTCGATTCACTTAAGGTAGATTCTTGTGCCTACGAGACATTTGTTTGGCGGCCACTGATTGGCTGGTACCGGGAGGTAGGCCGCTCACTCAGTCTCATTGTTTTTGTCTGCAGCTCAGAAAACTAGCAATATGTTTATATTTCTTCAGTCATCTCACGCTTTGCTCAAGATAGGAAAGTTTTGGTCATACCATAGGATTCGGTATTAATTGTACAACTAAGTCATCTTTTCCTGAAATCAATAATATAAAACACAAAGGAATTACAACGGGTAAAAGTGAAGAGAGAAGTATTTGATTCTTTATACCTGTTTTTATTTATCATCAGATTTTTAATAATTTCATGTCATCAAGATAAAATAAACTTGTCTTTCCATACAATAAAATCACCCTGAATACGTTAGTGCCTTCAGATTTTAGATGCGTGTAATATGTGAAGAGAAAATGAAGAATATGTCTTATTATGTTGCATCCATACTTGACAGCCTGAAAGGAAGTCAGTCTTCCTTAATTCTTTGTTGTTTATTACTTCACTGAGATTATTATTTCATATCACTCAAATAAGTCTCTGATATCTCTTTCATTTGAAAATATATTCATGTAAAAAATAAAAAATATTCTGAAATAATCTGATTAAAGCTTAGGCTGAGTTGAAGAGTGCGAAGTCATTTCACAGAGTTCAACTTCTTTGCTGTACTGAATTCCCGCCGCTTCCAGCCTAGATCTCGGCTAACGTTACCAGAAGCATCCATCTGATATTATAATTTTCCTTATCAGATAATGTCCAGACATTCTGTATGATATTTGATTGAAAACATTCGGCAGTTATAATGGGAATTCTGTGTATTTAATTACAGAAAATGTAATGATATAACATGGTAAATATTGTCGAAATTGCAACCTCTTATATCGTTAATTGGCAACTCAAATATCTCGCTGAGACTACCAACGCAACGACGTCTTGCAGATCTCATTCTCTCGGTAATACCGTCAAACTTGAATCATTTACAGATGCAATATAATAAGACATATTCTTCATTTTCTCTTCACATACTACACGCATTCAAAATCTGAAAGCACCAGCGTATTCAGGGTGATTTTATTGTATGAAAATACTAGTTTTATTTCATCTTGATCGCGTTAATGATGCAAAATCCAATGATAAGTAAAAACAGGTATAAAGAATCATATACTTCTCTCTTCACTTTTACTCGTTGTAATTCCTTTGTGTTTTATCTTATTGGTTTCAGGAAAAGTGACTAAAAATTCCCTATCTTGAGCAAAGCGTGAGATTAATGAAGAATATAAACATGTTGCTAGTTTTCTAAGCCACAGACGAAAGTAATGAGTTACTGAGCGAGCGGTCTACCTCCCGGTACCAGCCAATCAGAGGCCGCCAAACAAACGTCTCGTAGGCACAAGAATCTACCTAAAATGAATCGACTATACATTTGCTCAACCTACCTTAGCCGTCGCAACATTGACTGCCATTGACGTCACTTAACTTTAAACACTTAGGAATACAAAACGTAAATTTGTAGATACTCAAATAATTACATTCACCACTTAGGATAATGCAATAATATTCCGGTTCATAAAGGAAACCGAGTAAATATTATCGTCGTGATACATAGTACTACAATCAGAAATTTACATTCTATCTACCATATCTCTATGAACGAAGCCATCTGAGAAATTCCAATTACTTCGGACATATATCGTGTTTTTTTAGCATCTGAACGGTTTTGTTTTGCAATGTATTTTCATATTCTAGAGTAAATTTAGCAAGATTGTGTCTTTTCAGTAAAAACAGATACGAAATTCAATGAACGAAAGCCAATGAAAACTGTATCTTCCCTTTTCTTGTCGATAGTACATACCTGTCTCTTTATTTTATTTAATTGTGTGACTTCATTATGACTGACTTATGAAGTTTACCTAGTGATGCAAAGAAAACTTTTACTCTAACAGGAAAAGAAAATGGTCTCATGAATTAGGGGTAACATACACATACGAAAGTGGATATGTATGTATACATAGTAGTTACTGTAACTATTTTTATGCCAACCAGTTATTCCTTTTCTAAGGGTAATGTATTAAACTAACTTTTAAATCACATTACAGTTACTTTAATTTCATTTAAAAGTTAGCAAAATACTTACGGAGCATGATTAGGGTCATCTTTAGTGTTCAAACTCACTCTGTAAGTAAGCATTTATTAGCAATTTCAGAGACCATGCCAAACTTGCGCGAAACTTCCCCTTGCACGAAGGGGTGTGGAACCTAACCTTGCGTAAGTTCAGGGTATTACTGTACAAGGGCAGGCACATACCCAGAGTTTTATTATGGGGGGTTCCTTTTTCCTAAAACTGGGCCTTTTCTTCAATAAATGTCATGGCATATATAGGTAAATACAAGATGAAATACTTTGGAAATGTTATTTTAGTTATATTAAGAAGGAAAATTGGGTCTGCGGTCTATGCCCTTCTACCCGATTAGGTGTTACTCAATGTTCTGACTTTGGTTAACAGAATTTCACTTAAAACCATTTACAAATATGGTGGCATATATTATATTCCTATTATCACTCTTGCATTTCCTACCACTAAAGAATGATGTTAAATGTTTAATAACAAAATTTATAGAAAAAAAGACTTGCCCAAAATACAAAAGATTATTATTTATTACTTTGTAAGTACAGTTCAATGAAAAGGATAATCACAGAAATTATGGACTAATAGAAATTTTGGGGGAGGGATCATTCAACCCCCGCTCCGAACCTCCCAACCCACTCAAAAAACAGGAGTACAATTTGAGAGGTTTACATGACGATCAAGTTAATTGCTCAGAAACAGGGACAAGACATTTAAAGAAAGTATTATACAGAAATGCAACTGACCACATACAGAATTTTATTTTCAAACAATAAAACCTTTTTTACAAGGTAAACTTACTCACAAAAAATATATTAAACACATATACAAAGATATAAAGCAACTAATTTGTATTTTAAGTCTGTGTTTGTATCTTTAAGGTCATTCTTTAACATATTCTAAAAGATTTTGTGACATTACACCTCTTGATCTTGCAATTACTTAACTACCAATCCAATTTATACGGTTCAGTAATTGCAAGATCGAAAGATGTCTTGTCACAAAATCTTTTAGAATCCGCCATTATACAAATTACTTCCAATTGTAATTTTGATGTTAGTTTTGGCCTGTATTATTTAGACCCTTGTATGCATATTCCTCTGTAAGTTGAGACTGCCTTGACAGAGTTACGCATTTCCAACCTATGGTTGAAACTGCCTAACGGGGAAGATGACTTTCGAACTGGGAGAATTATCTCCTAGTTTGAATCTAAATGTCTCAATTTTTCTCTTACTAGATTATTTTTCAATCTCTTACTTTCTATCACTCAGTTGCTCCCCTTAGCTGTCCTCCTCCTCTTCACTAAAACTCGTGCAGGTTAGGTAGGAGCTGGGTCTCTGAACTTAGGCTTTACCTTGATCCAAATGGCAGGGACTACTATGAGATTCAGGGTATCTGTAACACGGTTTTTTGGACTTTGCTCTTTGTCAAAACATCGGATGTAGCTGAAAGTTGACATATGTATATTTTACAACCACACACAAATTTTGTCAGCATTATCAATAACCTAAACCCGATAGTTTTAATTTTTATAGAGTAAAAATTATCTAGCTGACGCCATGGCCAATGATTACGAGCCAAGAGTCGCAAAACATTCATTACGTAAGCAAGGTAAACAAACACCTTTTGACTAAATGTTGCCCCGCCCATCCACCAGACAAACTCCATTGGCTCTGAAACCCAAAGACTTTATGAATGGCGGAACGATACATAGATGTGGGTGGGGTATCAGTGCTAGCGTAGTAATACTACTGTAGCAGTAGTGCTGCAACAGTATAGCAGTAATATACATGAATTAAACGTTTAGGCCAACTGCTGGGATCCTTGAGGATCATTTAGCACTTCTTACAACTACTCTAGAAATTAGTTTTTATAGCCAGAAGTTAAATTTTCTAATCCAACAATGCCCATGGTAGCCTTCAGTGTTATCCTGAATTATAACGAGGCGAAAGTGGGTGGAGCCTCATGAAGTCATCATTCTGACGATAATTATTGGTGAAGGTTTAAAGCCAATATACGGCACCGGCTATTTTTTTCAGTAAATAGGTAGATAGCCAATAAATAAAAAATGCTTGACATTGGATATAGCAGTTATCAAATCAAGCTTGTCTACTATGTTTTTGATAATTACCAACTATTCCCTACATCTTGTCAATCTGATTGTGACCTATAAAGTAGACTGTAATTTCTTTGGAAACTTATTTTGGGAGTTAGACTAATAATCGAAGTGTTTTTGTATTTATTAACATATTTTGTTGGTTTGTTCATTATGACAATTATCAGTGGAGAGGTTCCAGAGTTCATAAAGGTGTACTGCTTTGCTGGTATTTAAATTTGTATGTCATTGTTGCCAGAGGTTTAGCCTTTGTTATGTATAGCCAATCATCCATCGAGAAAGAGTGAAGAAATGCTGTCATAAGTTACGTAAGAAGTGCGTTCGAAACCTTTTCTCTGAGTAAGTTGGCCCGTTTTCAAAAAAAGTCACTTTTACATTATAAGTACCAAATTTATTCAACCTACGTAGTGCAGAATACACTCAAAATTTATGTGTTGATATAATATGTATTCTGAATAAGCGTTATATTTATGAAATGCATAGATAAAAAGTTATTGCGAAAAAACCGTGTTACAGAGGCCCTGACTCTCATAGTAGAGTGGTTTGGTCAGTCACTTGAATATGTTTGGACCCTGAGGATGCTGATGTGATTTCTAAATCAATATTTATAGGGGCGGGACTACCTATGGGGACTTACCTACAGAGGTATAGTCTCCACAGCATGACTCTCGGCAATTTATCCAGATTGCCTTCTAAAATAACATGAGTGGGGATGATTGCATACTATAGCAAAGACCAACCAGCTTTGCAGCTAAGCCCCGCCCACTGACTACGTCACGACCATTCCTAGAGGCTGATTGGTTGGAAATAGTTTCGAAAAGTTGGTTAATCTGTGGTTGTTTTATCTTCATTTATTTTGCAATGGTTGTATTGATAATCATTGTGCTGATTATCAAAATTAAACTTTATATTATCCCCGAAATAAAATCTGAATACACATCTCACTAAAAATGGTAAAAAAACAGGAAAATATGATTAAAGTCAGAAGTGTTCTGCGTTATTACATTGTGATGTTTCGTAAATGAGGTTCACCTGAATATTAAGGAGTCTCTGGGAATGTCTGCGTTCGAATCAGTGCACTTGAATCACTGGACAATGGTCATTACTATCTTATATTGCCAAGCGTGTTCGCCATTCTAAATTTAAACACAAACTTTCTCAGGGCTGTGCAGACTGGTATTTCATATTTGTTTCAGGAAATTTTACTACATTTGCATAGTCTTAAAATCGGTTTCTTTGGAAACGTTAACACATTCGGAGGGATGACAAGCAGTGACTGCACTTCATAAAACCAGATACCTTTGTTGAAAAAAAAAAAAAAAAAAAAAAGTTATAATATGATAGGCTGTACAGTTCATGTTGGATATAAATTGTTGTGAATTTTCTTGAGGACATTAACTCCTTTTGAAATAATAGGATAATAAAAATGACGTAGACCTATAAGGTCCTATGTCTTTTTGTCGGTTTACGCAGCTAATGACGATTGGATTACAGGCCTGTCTTAGATTCAGCCGTTTTATTGAGGTTTTTGTTGCGGTTATCCATTTACATTATATATCGTGGAGTTGAAACTACTATATTAATTAAAAGCTACTCTATTTCCAAAAGATACAGGTAGAAGATTATTTGCAATAAGGAATTGAAGTGTAAGCTCATGCCTAGTCATTATCTCAATGTATAAGAATTTTATATGTAGGTCTATGTCTTGACATTACTTCAAAATATGAGAATTTGACATGTAGGCCTATGCCCTGCCATTGCCTTAAAATTAAAACATAAGAAATTGACAAGTAGGCTCATGTCCTGTCATTGCCTCAAAATATAAGAATTTAACCTGTACGCCTATACCCTGTTATTACCTCAAAATATAAGAATTTGATGTGTTGGCCTATGCCCTGCCATTGCCTCAAAATATAAGACATTGACGAATAGGCCTATGACCTGTCATTGGCTCAAAATATAAGAAACATTTGACATGCAGGAATATGAATTCATACCCTAACATAGCAACTGGCTGCATAAGTCTATATGCTTAATTTTAATTATGTAGTCTATGTCTGATTGCTTATGCAGGCCAACACCAATAAAAGAAAAAAGCACGATCCGTATGTATTTAGGCTGCACGGACAAAATGATCCAAGCTCTTCATAATGATATATAACTTTATATATCTTTTATCGTTTCTTCACAACATTGGCTTTTAGCAGTGTTACCATATGCAGTTCTTCTGAATTTTTTTTACGTTATTCATGATTAATGATCAGAATGTGTATTTTCCGACGTAGAATTATTTTCCGTGGCTTAAAAAAACCACACGTCACTAGCTTAGCATATAGTATTTTTGACGAAGAAAAATAAAGGATTTCAATAAAATTCATTTCTATAAATAAGCAGGATATGTTTTATAACTTTATTTTCATAATAAAGCATAAAAAGGCAAAGTGAAGAATTTTATTCCTAAGTGTTGTAGCCTGTGGTCGGAAAAGCCACGGAGGTTGCCAGATGTCACCAGAAAGTCACATTAGTAGACGAAATTCCTCAAAACGGTAACCCTGCTGGTAATCATTTGGACTGTTACCTAGTGTGACGTCATTCTCCCTTCGAGAGCTAGCCAATCACAAGCGTGCAGTGGGCGGGGGCTTGACTGCAAAGCTGGCTGGACTTTATTTTTTCTTCTTCTTCTTCTTTTTAGCCATGCTTTCAGTAGGCTCGTGTCAGATGTTAGGTGGCTGATAGCCCCACAGATATAAAAGCCTAGATGCCGCATCGGCCACTAGCTGAATAGGCTGGCGCACGTCATCAGGCCCGTCATCTTGGCGCGGTAATCCAAACAATGCAGCAGGCTGCAGTATATGACTTTTTTTCGCCGCTATTCGCTTAATATTGCACGGATTTTCTTGTCTGATGGCTCGTTACAAAGCTTAAATAATTCCCTACAAGGATCTAATAAAATAAAGTTGTTCCTTATTGTTTGAAAGTTAATTTGCAATGACTTTGTTTTAGCAGGTAGGGGGAAGGGGGTTAGTTGTACACAAATGTTAATATTTACCCATAACTATTGCTGTAAACAATAATTTGAAATGCTGTGATAAGACAGCCTACGAAAAAAAATGGTTAAAACAATATTGTTTAAGGGCCATTAGGTCAATAGGGTAAATCGTGTATATTGGACACTAATTTGATGTTTCTAGATTTCTTTCACTGCATTATAGCTATGTAATATTAAAGTGTTAATCTGGTCTTTGTAATAAGAACTAAATGGCCAAGCAAGGCACATAATGAGTTTTTGTTGATGTTTTGATATAGCCTGCTAATTTCATATCAATGTATATAGATTATCATTACAATGTAGTATCATTAAACTGTTGGAAACAGCAATGAAAAAAAACTTGTTTAAACTGCTGGGAATATTTATAAATAAATGCACAGATGTACAATAAATGTTATATATACATTCAATGTAAGAACAAATATCATGAAAATAAATCATTGTACAATACATTTTGAGAGTTGTTACTTCAAAGTATTGACTTAATGACCCATAAGGCCACCCATAGCTTTAAATTTACATGCGTGACCAAACCAATGAACAGTTAGCTGAAAAAAATTAGACTGGCCTTATGATTGTGGCCTAGGCTGAAAGGCTTACGTGGGGGGGGGGGGGGGGGGGGGGGGGGGGGGGGGGGGGGGGGGGGGGGGGGGGGGGGGCGGTTACTATGACCAGGTATACAGGGTTGCTCGTCAGGATTGGCTCATTTTGGCAATTTTGGTCTAGAGATGGGTCCCCTTCTGGAAGGGTAGAAGTATAGAAATGGCCCAGGCCCTTATCCCAAATAAGGTATAATAATTTGGGTCCTTGACAACACAGGTCTAGAGATGAGCTATATTGAACTGTTAATGCTTGCCATAATGATATATCCTAGTCTGAGCAAATTAAAGGTAGTTTTGTGAAAAAATTTAAGTTCTATATAATTATTTCACCATATAAAATTAGGTCTAGAGATAGGTCACTTTTGCCACTAGACGAGGTCTCTTGATCCCCCCTAAATTTTCCAAAGCCAGGTCTAGAGGTCAGAATTCACTGAGGAGCATCCCGTTCCAAAAAATTGGAAGAACCCCCACCCCTCAGGCTCAAAGGAGCAGGCAGAGATGCAAAGGCTAGATAACACAGAAATCCTAGTTATTCTAGGGCCTACTGTAGTTTATTTTAGGCTCAACCCTACAGTTTTATGACTTAAACTTGTAGGCCTGTGCCAAAAATTATATTGGGGGATTTTTTAACAGAGCACTTCGAGAGACAAAGATTTTACTTAAGTTGCACAGATCCATAGCTGTAGGCCTACTTTAGTAATCTGTCTTATCACAGCATTTCAAATTATTGTTTACAGCAATAGTTATGGGTAAATATTAACATTTGTGTACAACTAACCCCCTTCCCCCTACCTGCTAAAACAAAGTCATTGCAAATTAACTTTCAAACAATAAGGAACAACTTTATTTTATTAGATCCTTGTAGGGAATTATGTAAGCTTTGCAACGAACCATCAGACAAGAAAATCCGTGCAATATTAAGCGAATACTGGCGAAAAAACGTCATATACTGCAGACTGCTGCATTGTTTGAGTTACCGCGCCAAGATGGCGGACCTGATGACGTATGCCCGGCCGGCCGATGCGGCATCTAGGCTTTTATATCTATGGATAGCCCTACCAATAGACAGGTTCCAGCCTGTACACAAGGACAACTCGACAGGTGAAACACATCTGATTTTAACAATTTTTATTACAAAACTAAACCCATTTAAAAATTAACAAAGCAAAGTACTTAAACGGAACTTAGGTGGCTCAGCTCACCAAACTTGGACAAATTCAATGTTGCCACGTGACCACTCAAAAACACTAAGAATTCCACAAAATCAATTTACTTTCTCAATGAAACAAGTGCCAACACATTTGTCAAAAGAATCTGAACATGTGCATTAATGATTAAACTCGGCCCAACGATGACTACAAAAAGGAATGATTACTTACTTTGTGCAATTCTGGTCAATCGCCATCATCCTCATCACCTCAAGACCCAAACGTGTCATTAACTGTACCAAGTTAATTAACAAAGAGAGGCTGAGAGCGGCATCCAAGGGGCTTTTATAACCGTGCGGATCGGGTTAGTAATTTTTATCAAATTAATTTTTGTTGAGAAGGAGACATTCCTTCATTTTTCATATAATTTACAAAAAAAAACATGAATTTTGCCATTAAACAATGAGAGAGGAGAGGTAATGACCAATAAATGCACACATACAAAAGGGAACCATATCACTACAGCCACCAATCTGCCATATGCCTAAGAAAATATCTTTACGTTACAAAGGGGAAAATACGGAGGGGAGAAAGATACGTCTCGGAAAATTCATTCACTAATTTTTCGTGACAATGCCCTTGGGCCTATCAAGCGGGTTTTGCTTACACTTGAACCAATCATGTTATGATAAAGCCATCCCTTTTGTGGTAGAGTAGGGAGTGGACATATGGGAGTTGGTCTCTGCTATGTGTTCTTTGGTGAAGGAGGAGTCTTTGGGCAGAGACCCAGTTTTTCCATGACTTGCAGATGGTTTTTCTGTAATTAAAAAAATAAATAAATAAATAAAATGGAAGTAGACTATGGAACCCAATCCCCCGGAAAATGTGACTCTTTAACACTAAATTCCCATTTGACCCTGGACACGAGTGACACCCTTTTGGATACTTCAATTTAAAATATACTAACTATGGAGCCTTTTATTAGGCCTAAAAGATTTGTCAAACGAAAATTCGAACCTATCCCTACTCTAGCATTATTTGATTCACTTTTTGGAAAGGACAGTTGGGCAAGAGTTTTGACAATAAAAAGTGAAAACATTTCAAATTTAAAATTAGAAAATTATTTACTAACAGAAAACTAAGTTTCGTCAAACACAAACCAGTACATGGATAGTGGAAACCGCTACTAAGGCTCAATCAGAAAATTACTAACAAATTACAAAATTATAGATAACACAAAAATAAAAGTCACTATGCATAATAAACTTAACAGTATATATGGTACTATAATCTTGCCAAATAATGATGACGAACAAATTGATAGAAATATTTTGATGGACTCTCTTAAGAAAAGATATAAAAACACTGAAGAATGTGAAATCTATGATATCCCAAATAGGAAAAGTTCAAACATAAAAATACATGTAGCTAAACTAAAATTTGAAGGAAACGAACTCCCTTTAACAATTAAAATTTTAGGGCAGACAAGAGAGTTGAGACCATATATTCCTAAACCATTACAATGCAAATCATGTAGTAAATATGGCCATTCAAGTAAAAATTGTAGAGAAGCTCCAAGATGAGCATGTTGTGGATCAGACAACCACATACAAATTGGGACTGTGAAAACCCGATTTGTATAAATTGTGGTCAAAATCACAACTAAAGATCAAAAGAATGCACATATTACTTATACAACACTGAACTAAAAATCTTACAAGAAAGAAGTGGAATGTCAGTAAAGGCCTGTCCACACGAGCGGGGCTGATCGGCGTGCTCCGGGGCTGACGGGCAAATTCTGGCAGGCTTACCCGTGAATGTTGTCCACACGGGTGAGGCGATGGAGAGGTGGGCGTGCCCGACGATGCCAGTAGTGTGTTCAGTGCGGTACGATAAACGTGGTGCCTGCCGCAAAGAAGAAGATATTGTGTAGCATGATAATTGCTTTGTGTGTGATGAAAAATAAGAAAAAGAAGAGAATATGGTGCAAAGAATGGCTCAGTAAAAGAAATGTAGTAAACGGTTAACGTACGTCTGCCAGGGTCGAAGCTCAAGCCATCGGCCACCACCATGGTGATTTTGCTACAAGACCCATCGGGAAATTTGACGGTTTGCCCGTCAAGTGTGCCCGTTAGAGGAGAGGTCCGCCGATCAGGCCCAGTCGTGTGGACAGGCCTTAAGAGAAGCTAGGATAGGACTAAAATACGAGGTTTACAAGATCCAGCAAGGACAAACATATAAAGAGGTAGTATATAAAGAAGCGCAAAACCAAAAAAGACAAAAAAAAGTTGACTTGAAACAAGCCCACCCAAATCCAAAAAACAAATTATACAATCAGTAAGACCAAACATCTATATGGAAAAAATGAATATCGACAAGACAAAGTCAACAAAAATTGCTTGCAAACAAAAATGAAAAAAGAGAAACCCAAATAAAAGAGAAAGTTAAAATATCAGAAAAAAAATGAAGAAAGTGTTGAAATAGAACCCAAGATAAAAACACATTTAAATTCACTTCTAATAAAAAGAATATCTGGATTCTTCAGCCAATAAAGAAAACAACAGCAGAAATACATCACCCACCAAAAGAAGAAGAAAGTTCAGCAAAATTATACAACTTCAATGAAATACAAAGTACAGGAAAGCAAGTAAAGATATTAAAACAAAATCCAAAACCTTCTTAAAATGTCTATTTTACAGTGCAATGTTAGAGGATAGCCTACATATCAATAATGAAAACTTAAAATCCTAAATTAGAGAATGTAATGCAAATGAGGTTCTTAATGTTGGCATAAATGATAAAGTATGACAATCAGCAAAAATTTTAAATGACAACAGTCAAGGAGGAACTGCAGTCATAACACATTCTTCAATTAAATGCCAACCTGTTAAGATTAACCCGATGATACAGGCATGTGCAGTTCAAGTATTCCTGGAAAAAAAAATAACCAAACGCTCAATATATTATGGAACCGTCTTTAGAAGGACGCTTAATAGATAATCTTGAAAACAATAGACCATTACAAGTTGAAGATTTAGAAAATCTAATTCTAATAGAACAATTACCAAAATCTTACTTATTAGTAGGGGACTTTAACGCCAATCATCCCATGTGGGAAAGGAAGTATACGTCATCTGACAGGAGAGGAAATATTCTCCTAGATTTTATAGATATCAAAAATTTAATCATATTAAATGATGGTTCTCCAACAAGATTTGATGTTTATAATAATACCAAATCTGCAATAGACCTCACTTTATGTTCCCCAGAAATTGCTACAGATTTCAGTTGAAAAGTAAATAATAATTTATTTGGTAGTGACCACTGGCCAATACAAATTTAATTAAAAAATAATAGTAATATAACGTATATACCGGAGAGAAAAATGGAGGAAGCAAATTGGAATTTATAGAAAAAGAAAACTGTAATTAACAAAAAATCATCAGACTTTACAAACCACATAGATACTTATGAACATCTAGTAAAAACAATAGATGATAAAGCAAATGAAATTATTCCAGTTACCTCAGGCAATCCGACTTGACCACTGGTACCCTGGTGGAATGAGGAATGTAAAGTAGCAAGGAAGAAAACGAGAACGTGCTTTAGAAGATAACTGAGACATAAATGTGATGCCAATAGAATTGCATATTTGAGAGCTAAAGCGAAGCAAAAAAGAAATTCAAAACAGCCAAAAGAAATTCATGGAAAAAAACATTAATAGTATAAATTCCAAAACTCAAGACAAAGAAATTTGGAAAAAATAAAAAATAAACTGCAGGGTAGATATCGGCCGGAACCATTACCTATATTAAAAGTAGAAAACAATTATATTTCAAACCCCAAATTGGTAGCAAATGAATTGGGTAAATGTTTCGCCAAAACATTGAGTATCCCACATTATACAAAGAAATTCCAATTAAAAATTATGTCCCAATACCAATAAATAAGCGCCTCAGTGGGGGTGGTTGGTATGGTGTTTTTGCATCCCACCTCGGTGGTCGCGGGTTCGATTCTCGGCCATTCCATTGAAGAGCGAGAGATGTGTATTTCTGGTGATAGAAGTTCACTCTCGACGTGGTTCGGAAGTCACGTAAAGCCGTTGGTCCCGTTGCTGAATAACCACTGGTTCCATGCAACGTAAAAACACCATAAAAACAAACAAGCAAACCATACCAATAAAATCTAATAAACAGGAAATCTATAATCTTCCTTTCACCATGGAAGAACTGGAAAATGTCCTGAAACTTTCAAGTCCAACAGCTCCAGGGTAAGACAATATTAGATATGAAATGATAACAAATTTACCAGATCAAAAGAAAACCTTTTTATTAGAAGTTTTTAATGAAATATGGCATTTTGACAGCATGCCTAAAACCTGGAAAGAATCTTTCATCATACCAGGCTTAAAACCAGGAAAAGATCCAGAGTCACCAAGCAGCTATCGACCAATAGTCCTTACTAGTTGCCCAAGTAAGATATTTGAAAAAATGTTGAATAATATATTAATATGAGTATTAGAAAACAAACAAACAGCTATTGTCAAACAGACAGTTTGGATTCAGGAAAAATAAAAGTACCATTGATCCTCTCTTAATGATTATAAGAGATACAAAATGCAATGGTTGGTAAAACATACAAATAATAGGAGTATTCTTGATCTGGAGAAAGTATTATGATATTACCTAGAGGGGAGGGATTTTAAGAAAATTTATAGAATGGGAAATAGGAGGGAATCTATGTGAATATATTAAGGAATTCCTATCAGAAATATATATAAAAGTCAAAGTGGGCGCAGAAATCTCTGAATCATTTATCCAGGGGGAGGAATCCCTCAAGGTAGTGTACTAAGCGTGACATTGTTTGCTATAGCAATAAATGAGATAATTGAAATGAGCCCACCAGGAGTCCAAGGATCCCTTTTTGTAGATGACTTCGTCATATATAGTAGTGGTGAAAAAGCGCTATAGACATAACCAACAGATTACAGGTAGCCATAAATAGGGTGAAAAAAAAATGGGCCGACAACAAGGGTTTAAAGTTTTCACCGCAAAAAACAAAGGCGGTCAGATTTACAAGATCAAGAAAACAGGAATTCATTCCTACTTTATTCTTAAATAATGATATAATTGAATTTGATGATCAGATAAAATTCCTCGGTGTAATACTTGACAAAGAACTTACATTTAAAGAACATATGGAACAACTGGCGATAAAAGTGAGAAAATCCTTAAATATAAAAAAAAGTAATAGCGCATGATGACTGGGGTGCTGATAGAATCTCTGATAAAAGTATATAAGGCTATTTGTCTGAGTAAACTTGATTATGCATTTCAAGTATACGGCAGTGCTTCTAAAACCCTATTAACAAACCTGGATGTCATTCATTATATGGGTATTAGACTATGCACTGGAGCCTACAGAGCTTCCCCCGTGCAAAGTCTGTATGTAGAAGCAGGAAAAGATCCCTGAAAGTACGAAGAAAAGAAATAGGATTAAAATATATAGCTAAATTCATGAAACCTTAATGATAATCCAAACACTAAATATATGAAAAACATAACAAATAAATATGACAATAAACCAAGAGCCTCTAAACCATTAGACAATAGATTAAAATCTGATATAGAACATCTAAAATAAGGAACAAGTTGCATAATATAAAAAATAAACACTCCTAAAATACCTCTATGGAGACATGCTAAAATAGAATACTGTGATAAATAATTTAATAAGAAGGTGACAGATGCACAATTAAGGAGTGAATTTCTGTTACATCAAGAAAAACATAAACGGGGTGTAGGCTATGCTGTAGTAACAAAAAATATAAAAATAAGGGAAAAAATTCCAAAAATGTGCTCGGTTTTTACTGCAGAGATAAATGCTATATTGGAGGCTATAAAACATACCTTTATGGTGGGAAATGCAAACGGTACCTTTGTAATATACACGGATTCTTACAGTGTTTTAGAGGCGCTAAAACAATACACAATTTCTCATCCCGTAATTAAAGAAATAAGAGAGTGGATAGATATAATAGTAAAACGGAAATCTATAATTATAAAACTAAGTTGGGTCCCTTCCCATGTGGGCATAAAGGGTAATTAGGAGGTGGATAAAGAAGCTGAAAAGGCAGTAAAAAAGGAATCTATCAAAAAAATACAAATACCTTACGATGACATTAAAACAACAATAAATGAGTACTGTCAAACAAAATGGGAAAAAGAATGGCTAGAATTAAATCATCAATTAAAGCATATAAAGTCATCTGTAAAATCTTGGAATAGACAACAATGTCAAAGAAGGAAAGATGTCATATTAATTAACAAGATTAAGAATAGGACATACATGCTTTACACATAAATACTTGATGTTGCAAGGCGAGGAAAGACAGGTCCCTTAAGCATGGTACACACTATGCCGACTCACTATAATTTCATCGCAGTAATTACATCGTGGTAATTTCATCGTCAGTGATTTCATCGTAAGGTTTCTTTACCGCAAAAAATGAAGCATGATTTGTTTTATTCTAAAAGTAAAATTATATATTTAGTGGTAGGTTTTAAATGTCTTTTTATTTTTCATTTATTCTTTTAGCGTCGATGATTATTAGTTGTTTGACGCCAGTTTTATTTTTAAATCGGTTAATCAGTCATAGAAAAAAGAGGATAATAAAGAAAGCTACATTCTTTGATAAGCCTTTCTTATTATTTATTTTGAAACAAATACATATAGTGCATATATTAAAAAAATATTTCACAAACAAAAATTATCCAAACAATTCCATAGCACATGAACAAAGCGAGGGGGTCGACGTACTATGGGACGATTTGGCTTTCCAATCCACGCATCTCAACGTAATCTAAGACAGGCTGGGCTTCCTCAGGAAAATCCTTATTGGCAATTAAATATTGAAAAGCGCTAACCACATCAGAGACAGGAACAAATGCAATGGCTGCAATCATACGCATTTTTAATGCGAATTCGGCATCACTTTCGTACACCTGTTGCAGACCATTTGATTGAATGGATCGAAATAAACATTGTGAGAAGTGGAAAAACAACCTTTTTGATCTGAATTAGGAAAAAATTCTCTAAAAGCATTAATCGCTGCACGTTCAAAATCAGTCATAATTAGCTTGGTGATAAGGTTGGCTCTAAAACTTTTAGTTCTGACAAAAGCTTATTGTAACTATCTTCAGTTGTGTTACTCATTAAAACGAAAACAAGAGGCAAAACGTCACCTTTCATAATACCATGAATTGTGTATAGTTGTTTAAATAAAAGCGGGGCAGTTTTGAAAGTCCTATCTGCATGCCAATTCCTTGCACTAGATAATACCTGAAGATTTCTCCTAGTCGAAAATAAAGCAATCCGGTCTGATCCATCATCACTGTCGAACAGAAGGAATGGCTGATTTGAATGTGTTATGCTGTATAGCGGAGTAATGCTCAACTGTAGTAAACATTCTAGATTTGCAGGAATTTGTGCTGCGGTATTTCTAGCATTTCGTACATTCGTTTTTACGCACTGCTTGGGAAAAGTCAACAAGCAGGCCATTTGCTAGTAGTTAGGCCATTTGCTAGTTAGATAGTTAGATACGTTGATCTCATCAACAACTCTAACAGTAATACTTGGACGTTTTACAGAAAAAAACAAGTGAATTATATATTATTGTTCATTAATTTTTTGCGGTGAAAGAAACCTTACGATGAAATCACTGTCGATGTGATCTATTACGATGTAATTACAATGCGGTGAAAATGTATGGGATGTAATTACCATGCGATAAAATTACCACGATGAAATTACCACGATGTAATTACTGCGATGAAATTACCGGACACCCACTATGCCATCATGTATCAGCTACGTGATGCAGTAGTGGTGTTGAAAAAAATTAATAGCGGCGAAACTGTAATGCAACACTGCTCACTTGTTCTCACAGTTCAGTTTTCAACGGCAGGATGTCTGCCGATGATGTACTTAGCCATGAGACTCTACTGTGGGGTGTAGTTGCTCTGTGTGCTGCAAAAATGAAACTTTTGAGGAATAAACGTAGAACCTTGTGGTGTAGTAAACAATGGCTTTCTCGGCGACCTCTGAAGGTAAACTTCAATGAAATATTTTTGGAGCTACAAGTCGAAAATCCAACAGACTTTGAAAATTACACAAGAATGCCAATCCTTGCATTTTATAAATTGTTGGAAAAAAATTGAACCATATATTTGTAAGCAGGACACCAGCTTTCCAGACAGCATATCACCAGGAGCTCGTTCTTGCAACTGGAGGATCGTATGCAAGCCTCCAATATTCAACCAGGATTTCAAAACAGAGCCTCGGTCTAATCATCCCCGAAACCTGTGAAGCCATCTATAATGTCCTTAGGGAGGATTATTTGAAAGTAAGTTTCAAATATAGGTACAAAGTACACAAGTATTTTTTTATTACAGGAAACGCAGCTCATCAAAATACCATAACTTCGGAGTGTAGAGATCTTCCGTGCCAGCTCCAGACTTCTGTGATGCTTTGGTTGCAGATATTTCCCTGTAGAATTGTGTCTTCAAGGTGTGCAGCCTTTTAGTAATGTCTTCATTCTGCAATGTACATTTTACAAAACTCGATAACTCTGATTTTATGGTTTCCAAGCCTGCACTCCTGATGTTTCTCATCTTGTAATGCTTGCATTAGATTTTCCAAACAGATGGATGTTCCTTCAGTAATTCAATAAAATGTATTGTGTTAGTCCTTGTCCACTCAAGGGGTTTGGAGGGTGGTGGTGAGCGGATGTCCTCCCCCTCTGAATGATGGTGCAGTACTGAGCTGAGTAATGAAATGGCTCTGACCCATCCACACGTTGGTGATGTGGCTTCGTGTTGAAAAAGGCGTTTTTCAACGCATCCATCTATACCCTATCGGCTCCTTCAAGGCGATTTGGGTGGGGTCTCCTCCGTTGCTGGCGCTGCCACATCAAATATTCCAACTCAACGTTTTATGGTATATGAAGGCAGCATAAGTTATACAATACAAACATAATTGGTTGTTGATTAATTTTGGCAATTATTAAAAGCCCTCGTAATTTTCTAGAATTTTGCAACAATAAAGCAACAAGTTTATTCTTAAACGTGGCAAAACAACTTTCCAGCGCTGCCAGTTCTTCTCTCAGGTGTTAAGCTGACCTCAGGGCATAAAGATGTCAAACAGCCCGCGCCTCCACAAGGGAAGCTCGTCAAAACACTCACTGTCACTGACTCATTAAGGAGCCTGTTGCCTTACAAACAACATGGAAAATGTTATGAATACTTACTGGAAAGAAACGGAGGACCATACTATGAATAGATAAATTAAATAACTGCCGATAATCTTATTTGTGTAACCTACTATGTACATTTGCTGCATTCTCTTATCTGTCTACTCTACATACACAATCCTTTTTAAATGTCAATAGCTCTCTCTCTCTCTCTCTCATATATATACATACATACATATTATATATATATATATATATATATATATATATATATATATATATATATATATATATATATATATATATATATATATATATAATAACGAGATGGTTATTATCTCGTTATCATTTTGGTAGCGATAGGCCAGAGTGGTAGACAACTGGTAATTGGCAATACATTCTCCCTCTATCTCTCTCTCTCTCTCTCAACATACCTCCCCTCCATTATCTAGGTCATCAAATCAGAGTCGTGAATTACAAAAATATCGCATTATTTAAAATATTTATATATATTTATTTATATATATATTTATATATATATATATATATATATATATATATACTATATAGATATATATATATTATATATATATAGATATATATATAGATATATATATATATATATATGTTAACAGAATATTCATCTCGTTATTTATTCGGTAAACGTGGAACGCCAAGCGTCAGGCAACCCGACACACGATCTCTCTCTCTCCCTCTCCAAGCGACCAACGGCTCGCGACCTCTCTCTCTCTCTCTCTCCTCTCCAAGCGACTCCAACGGCTCGCGACCTCTCTCTCTCTCTCTCTCTCTCTCTCTCTCTCTCTCTCTCTCCAAGCGATCTCTCTCTCTCTCTTCTCTCTCTCTCTCTCTCTCTCTCTCTCTCTCTCTCTCTCTCTCCTTTCTGACAGGTAATCAAAATGAGAGGCAAAGTTATATAAAAAATAACTATTTATTTAACAATGGAAAGATAATAAATCAAGTCTAAATCAAGTCTCACAGACTAACTTAACTCAGTTAACCCCCCAACATTAAAATGTCTAAAACAGTAATTTGTCACACCAATTGTCTATTCTCCCATCTGGGACTCTCTGTCCCCCTAGGACTCTTTGTCCCCGGTCGCCCCCTTGCCAGAATCGTCTGTTTCAAAGATACGAGAAACCCACTCATTAACACACACATAAGTTTAAAGACAAAGTTAAAGATTAAATATTCTTACAATGTAACAAGCCATTCCTTTTGGCTAAAGCAATTCAACTTGGTTAAAGTAATTCAAAACTCACCCATTGCAGCCGGAATATCTCACTCACTGATAAATGAAAACACTTTGGCATCCGCCATCGTGGCTTTGCCTTCCTCCCACGAATCTCTGTGCAAGTCTTCCCATAGACTTGGCTAGTGATACATTATCAATAGAAGAGGCCCACACGCACATACGAATGCACACTTCGTTAAGGGGGCCGGCCGGAACCTCTATATATGGAGGTATAGGGCGAAAAATGCAAAGTCATGAAAAAATTCATGGAGCTTCAGGGTAGGCTCCATTTTGGAGGGGTGCCGATCGTAAGAGATAGTAAAAATATTTGCCAAAAATACACTAATTAAGACAGGCTAATGAATTTATCAGGCATTATTTGCACTATAATAACACATATTCTCTGTGAGTTTTATCATCCTACAGGGAAAATAAATGATTTTATGAAAAAAAATGTGAAATTCAGGGCCCCTTGTACTGAAGGTTATTTGGTGATCGGTGAGAAACTACAGTCTTGAATAGAAATTCGGTCTGACAGAATGTTGGTATATCCCCCTAGAACATGCACATAAAGTATTATCAAAATAGAACAGTAAGTAAGCACGTAATAACAAAAAAAAGAGCAACAACTTCAGGTAAGTTCAGCGAAAGCCCCGCCGAAAAATAAGGCTATAGCTAGGAAGAAATATTCAGAAAAAATTCAAACCTCGATTTAGGGACAAAACCTTCGGAGAGATTGTAGTTATTATGTCACTTGATAGCCTAAAACATCTAAAAATTATATTATGTAGGACAATCAAAGGAATACCCCCCCCCCCTTCCCGAAAAAACCAAACCAGAGAAAAAGCGAGAAAGCGATTTTTTCTGAGGACAAGAAACTTGAAAAATTAGTTTAGATACCCCTAAAATGATTTTCTGAGATGAAACTACTCGTAGAAAACGTAGAAAAGACATCAACCAATTTAGAGGGATACTATAATATTTTTTTATATTTGCGATTTCCATATTTATCGGCTGCGCTTTCGCTTCAGTTGTTGCTCTCTTTTTTTTTTTTTTTGTTACGTGCTTATTTACTGTTATATTTTGATAATGATTTATGTGCATGTTCCAAGGGGATATACCAACATTCTGTCAGACCGAATTTCTATTCAAGACTGTAGTTTCTCACCGATCACCAAATGACCTTCAGTACAAGGGGCCCTGAATTTCACATTTTTTTCTTAAAATCATTTATTTTCCCTGTAGGATGATAAAACTCACAGAGAATATGCGTTATTATAGTGCTAATAATGCCTGATAAATTCATTAGCCTGTCTTAATTAGTGTATTTTTGGCAAATATTTTTACGATCGGTACCCTTCCAAAGTGGAGACTACCCTTCATATGGCAATTGAGAATACGTATACGAAATATTTCGTCAAAATTCCTCTTACTTTCGTAGTTACAGGGTAATTAGTTAACGTAACTCAATAAGCCTAAAACATTGATCCGTACAAGAAAATGCAATATTTCTTCTATTATCGTAAATTTTGATAATTATTGTCAAAGAAATTGGGAGAAATGGCATCTGTAGACATTCCCCGAGTCGAGAAGGAGACTTCAGGCTCAAGCTGCCAAGTCCAGTCCTGATTTAGTGCGATCACAGACTTCAAGTAGTCTACACGTTCCATTTCATGTCTGACATTCGCCTGCTTTCACGTATGTTTATGTATGTATCGGAAAGAATTTCATCATGCCAATGAGGAAAAGACAAGGGAAACATCTCGCTAACATACAGACGAAGAAAAATCGCTCAAGTATTAATACAGAATATCATAATATATGCTAGTGAAGAGAGAGGGGAGGGTTGCTTAGTAACGCCCCCGTCTTGCTTGACAGCACACGTCACACTGTGCCTAAGGCTACGATCTTTGAGCAAAGAGATCTTCATTTATGATAAATAACAAAGTTTTGGTTTTTTAATACCCAAAATGGAATATGAAATTCATAATAATCATGATTTATTAAATTGTCTTTGTAAAAAAAGTGTACGCCTTCGAGTTTCACCTCTTGACATTCTCTTGCAATTACGTTTGTTTATCTTTGTTTCGGGCAA
>NC_087206.1:56633951-56666451 GCF_015104395.2 Macrobrachium nipponense
GCTCAAGCCTACGCAACTCTCTTACATAATGATACCTCACATCAATATGTTTGGTTCAGTGCACTCATATTATCATTATACATCAAAACACTTCCAGATCTACTACATAACTCAAAAAGAAAACCTCTCAAAAACACAGCCTCTTTACATGCATGGGTAATACTTATGTACTCCGCTTCAGTACTCCCTGCTTTCTACTCTCCCAACTAATAGGACCATTAGAGAGTTTAAAAACATATCCTGATTCAGACTTTCTCCCTTCCAAGTCATTTGCAAAAGATGGATCACAAAACCCTGCCACGTCATTTTCAGATTTTGAATAATTAATTCCAAACTCCATAGTTTCTTTCAGATATCCGGAAATCCTCAGAACAGCGTGCCAGCGATCCTTACCATAACTATAATTGAATTGACTCAAATAATTCACGGCATAAGCAATATCAGGTCTAGTACATATTGACAAGTACAACAATCCACCAATTGCTTTGGGACAGTCTTTACTTTTACGTAACAATAGACCACTTTCAATGGGAGTCTTTGCACTAGCACAATCTAGCATTTCAAATTTGGATAACAATTTTTCACAATAGGCTCTTCGGTCTAACTTGACACTTACTGCAGTCCTCGTTACTCTCATACAAAGACACTCTGAAACTTCTCCCAAATCTTTGGTAGGAATATTACTACACCGTGCAGTCTTTAATTTTTCAACATGGCACGTATCATTATAAAATATGAAAAAATCGTCAAAATAAAGTGCAACAATGACAGTTTGACTCCTTTCTTCCATACATAGACGCATGGTTCATACATAGACTGTTTGGAACCAACTCCAACAAGAATTATATGTACTTTCTCTTACCAACATCTACTTGCTTGTTTGAGCCCGTACACTGCCTTATTCAGTATAGGCGCTTTACCATTATCCTCTACAAAACCTTCAGGTTGGCACATATATATTTCTTCCTTTAAGTTACCATTTAAAAAGGCTGTAGAAATGTCAACATGATGAATTTTCAGATCAAGTTTAATAGACAGAGAAAAGAAAAGTCCCAGCGTACTGTATTTTACAATTGGAGCATAGGTATGTATCTAAAAAATCAATACCATATTTTTGTGAGCATCCCACAGCTACCAGTCTAGCCTTGAACTTAGCAAAATCCCCATCATAATTCTGCTTAATCTTAAAAACCCATTTACATTTTACAACATTTTTACCAACAGGATTCTCATTAAGATACCACACATTATTTTCTATGTAAGATTGAATCTCTTCGTTCATAGCTTTTTTTTTTTTTTTAGTGAATACTATCTTTGCCTTCCAGGGCCTGACTAACAGTATTTGGTTCAAAGTGATCTTCAAGCACAACATCACAATACAAAAATGCAGTATATAGCTCAAAATCAGGAAACTCTTTCCTTTTTCTGTCTCTCAGTGGGTACCTCCTATCTTGCACAATTCTTTTACCTACATTTCCCCCCTCAAAGTCACCATGTTCAGTATCACGCAACTCATCTTCTTCCTCATCAACAGGAACTTCCTCTACATCATATCCCTCGACCAAATCAGCCACTGGAGAATAAACATCACTTACACCTGTCACACCCTCGGAGCAAGCAGTAAACTTACCTTCATCAAACTTAACATTATACTCAACAGAAATTATCAGGATTAAGCAAGCGATACCTTTTGCTCTCTGTGACATACCCAACAAAAACCAAACACTTGCTTCTTGCATCCAACTTTTCACCTCTAACCTGCTAGGTCCAGTAAGTTCCGGAAGTGAAGCGACAAATTTCAGAGGATTTCATTCGAAATTCACTAATTGGCAACTACAACACATAGCTGAAAAACTTTTTTTTTCTACTGTGAAAGCTCTATCAAGCAAAATAAAGCTAACATATGATGCACAAATATCAAATCTATGATATTCATAACAATCATAAGAAAAAATTACAGTAATAGTAATTATTTTAAATTATAGTAATTACTTCAAACACCAGAAACGAAACAATTTGAAATTTTTGTTCAACACAGGAATACCAACATGTGTATTTTGAGCAATGTGGAAACAAATATTTAATATCATAGTGCATTACGATGCATACAACCATGCAAATATCAATAGGATGTAAAGAGAAAATCTTCGCAACATTAAATATTATCAACCATGAATGCACCTAGATTCAACAGAGAAGTTAGGTGTGGTTGGTAGTTCTGATTTTAGGACTGAGTATAAAACACCATCTTCGAAAAAGGCTTTAACTGCTGCTGCTACCTTCAGGTGACTAGGCCAAGTTCCAGGCATAGCAAGGCTTACAATGCAGGGCCACTGTCTGTAATGAGGCAAAGATAGAACCATTAGGACCGGCACCTGGGAAACAGACTCACTATATAAAAAAATAAAAAAATTGGTCGCAAGCAACCAGAACACTCATAAAATCACCACCTAGTTAAGTAGGGAGATGACAGACCCCAAACACCCCTCCCCGCTTCTACCTCTACCTCTACCCACAATCCTAACTCCACCTTTTTTACTTCAACCTATTACTTCAAATCTTCTAACCATATTCCAACCGTGTAATTTCCATGGACAACCAGTAATTGGTTCGATCCAGTCAAACATTATTGTATATCATAAATTTATGAGTTTTTGAGATATATATATATATATAATATATATATATATATATAATTATATATATTACAATTATCTATATATATATAATATATATAGATAGATATATATATATATATATATATATAGTATATATATATTATATATATATATATATATATATTAATAATAACGAGATGGTCATTATCTCGTTATCATTTTGGTAGCGATAGGCCAGAGCGGCAGACAACTGGTAATTGGCAATACATTCTCCCTCTCTCTCTCTCTCTATCTTTCTCTTCTCTCTCGACATACCTCCCCTCCATTATCTAGGTCATCAAATCAGAGTCGTGAATTACAAAAATATGCATTTATTTAAAAGCAATGTATTAACTAAATAACTCAGATTCTTAACAGAATGATTAAATGGAATGTTAACTCAAAGTCCAAATAACTCAGATAACCCTCGGTAATTAATCTAACACCAACATTAGTTTAGCCATAACAGATAAGCACAGTCAACACAGTAATTAGTCAGTACACCATTTCTCCATGATTAATCCCCACTCTTCTCCAGAAACATTTCCCCTCTTCCAGAAACGCCTGTTAGAAGACAGGAGAACACTCTGGTAAGCACAAAAGCATAATCAAAGATCATATAAACAGAATATCTCTGAAATAAATATTCAAATACAATCCAGCCACACTTTGGCCAAAATAGATATAATATCACTCACCCATTTCAGCACAGTTGCACTGACACTTAACAAAAATACTTTGGCAGAGCCATCCCGGCCCTGCCTTCTCTCTGTAATAGACTCCCCTTCATTGCAACAATACATTTCAATATGTAGGGGGAAAAGCGCACACATACGTACAAACAATGTTCATGCCCCGAAACTGCTTAAGACCAGTTTCAAAGTCACCTCTACACCAAGCTCTCCTAGCGACAGGATGAGGCACTGTTTTGCTAAGCCAGCACTCTTGATCACACCACCTCAAAAAAAAAGATGCGTAATCATTCCTAAGCTGTCGCTTGGGCACTGTGTATCTAAGGAAGTTAAATTGCTGATTCTCTACATTCTAAGAAACGTCATAGCATATCACATTATACATTATTTAATACATCTCATAGCAAATCCCCCTCTTTATGTTACATATATATGTATATATATATATATATATTATATATATATATATATGTATTATATATATATATCTATATATATAAATATTATATAATATATATATATATATATTTATATATATATATATATATATCATAATATATATAGTATATATATATAGAAGCACCCAAGCATGACCAATAGGCCTAGTGTTCGATTCTTAAAACAGGCCTCTGGTTATTCCTGACTAGATAAAAAGGTCCTGAGAGAGAGAGAGAGAGAGAGAGAGAGAGAGAGTAACAGGAGATACTCGAATTAAAATAATGCTCCCAAGCATATTCACACTCCGGATCGTATGGACAAGAATAGTCTCACTTATGCATTGAAAAAAAGGGTGGAAACATACGAAAATACTTGTTTGATGCGACCTTGAACGCAATTCCACATGCAAAAATTTGCACAATTGAGGAATTCAATGAAATTATTAACTAACAAGCTGGAAAATATATTTCCTTGATTCTTGAACAGGCCTAACCATGTAGCCAGTGCTAAACGCGCATATAACTTGGATTTCGTTTTTTTTTTCCTCTCACCAACTTCAGTCTTATTTATATTTCATTTAATCAGATGCTAAACTTCTTTGTGCTTTATCAAAAGAAATCATAATAACTTTCGATATATCGCTATAAAATTAGAAAGTTAATTTACAAATCAACTTTCTAATTTTAGGCCAATGCTATGCACTCGGTTCCTGCTGCCACTTAATGGTGAACACTTGATATCACACATTGAGAGCCGCAGATGTTTCTATGGCGAAATTCTTTTTCTTTTCTTTTAATAAACAATTATTGAACTAACATTGATCATTCACTGGGGAAATACTTTCTGTACTTCTACAGTTAATCAATGATACGCATTATCAGATAAAGAGGATGACAATAATTGGAATAAAATATACTAACTGGCAACTCCACGAGTTTCTAAAGAAGTATGATCAATTCTGAAATTTGTCGCTTCACTTCTGGAACTTACTGTACATGCACATATGCATTACAATAAAAACCTCTCAAATTAGAATATTTCACAGGCAGTCCAGTGAATCTCTCTTCAGGAATAGAATTATTAGCACCTTTATGGGATACTTTGTTCTAAACATACACAGCAGTATTGACAGCTTCTGCCCACAATTTCTTTGAACATTGAGCATTAAACATCATGCTTCTAGCTGCTTCAAATGTTGACCTATTTTGCCTTTCGGCAACACCATCTGCTCAGGGGTACTCTTAAAAAAGAACGCAAATCATTATTAATAAATTCACCTCCATTATCAGATCTGAAAACCTTCAGTACTTGTCCTTTCTGAGTTTCACATTGAGCAATATATTCCATAACTCTGTCCTTGGTGTGTTTCTTATTCACTAAAAATAAACACTGACAAACTTAGAATAATCATCAACAATTGTGAGTACATACCTGGCTCCACCAAAACTCTCATGAAGTGGTCCACACAGATCTGCATGTATGAGCTCTAAGACCTCCAAAACTTTGGGTGAGATTGAACGTGAAAACTTTGCCTTAATTGTTTACCTAAAGCGCAAGCAACACACACGTCATCATTTAAATTTGTAAATTTCATATCATCTGAATGAGAACACAAAAACTTCAATTTTTGTTGACCAACATGTCCTAATCATTGATGCCACAGATCATAATCCTGAATATTACTTACAAAACCGACTTGGTGTCTGGTTTTCCATCAAGAAGATACAAACCATTCTCTCGGCTTCCAGTACCCAAAACTGAACCATTGACAACACAATCATCAGCATCAACAAATTGACAACCTTTCAATGTAAACAGGACATTAATACCACGATCAGAACATTGACTCACAGACAACAAAGTAGTACTCAAACTAGGAACATAAAGAACATCTGACATTTTATCAATTGAATTATTTGATGACAACTTTATGACACCTGTACCTGTAACTCTTAATCTTCCATTATCACCAACAACAACACCCTGATCAAATTCAGTCTTTGTAATTCACAAGAAATTTCTTGTTCGGTTACATATGCCCTTCAACACCAGAATCTATCACTATCATACTATCAGTCAGTCGTGCAGACAAAGCACACAGAAGATTTTTCTTTGGAGTAAACTTCTTACCACCATCATCACTTTTCTTGTCATACTTCTCACTAGCAGGTGCCTCATAGTCCTTCAGCTTAGGTCACTCCTTGATGAGATGCCCCTTTTTATAGCAGCGCCAACATATATTAGATGTATCCTTCTGCTACTTGTTATCATTTCCCTTCATGCCAGGAGACTTCTTGTTGGTAAAGAAAGCAGCACGATCACCAGACTCAGCACCAGTGACATCTCTACGCTGACTATCATCCAGTAGTTTGGTGACGACAGTAGTCAAGACCATATCCTTTTTGCCAGCACACAGTCATGACCAAACTGTCATACTCACTAGACAATCCTTGGAATATCATGGTTATCAGTTATTTGTCCTTAACTTCTCCCAGACTTTTCATTTCTTGCCCCAGAGACGTGATGTGTGCAATATAACCCTCCATACCACTGAAGTCCTGAAATCTTGCTTGGCTCATGGCTCAAACCAGATATAGTACCGCCAATAGCCTTTGGTTTAAAACTTCTTCAGAGCTTCCCGTGCCTCTTTAGCTGTTGCTGCACTGTTCACATATTGATAATTTTGAGGGTCTATCATGAGGCATATGTCGCCAAGAGCTCGTTCTTCGCAGAACTCCTTCCCATCTGCCTTATCAGTCCCTTGTACAGCCGACCACAATCTCTGTCTTCTTAAATAGTTAATCATGGAGAAACACCAATTCTTGTAGTCTTCTCGCCCTTTCAACTTCGTGATTCCGAATCTGCATGGTCCCGAGCCGGGTTCACCCATCTTGAATCACAGAGTCCAATAGTACCTTAATCTCTTGTTGAAATCAGTATCCATTCTTCTCAATTAGCTTCTGGGCCCATAACAAGTGATAATATGGGGCTAATTGACCAATTAGATATCAGATTTTCAAGGATTGAGGCGGAAAGATGAAACACATCTTCCTAAGGCGAGGCTTTATTCAGGACTAATGGATACAATAGGAGTTTGCAATGTGGACACCGTAGACAAATGAAAAACAAATGCATGTCGCAGATTACAGCAATACCAATTGTTGCAAACTCACAACAATAGTAACCATCAAAGCATACCGTTCCATCCTTCAGCTGGAAGCGCTCTAAACTTCGTCAATGGTGGGATACTGACTTGTGTCCAAACCTGGAAGAGGAGGGGACGAGGATTTATGAGGAAGAGTGGGGAGGACCTGGAAGAGGAAGAAATGAGTGCTGCATGGAGGGGGACAGAGAGAAAAAAATGGGTTGAGGATGTTGGAGAATGAGGAAGGGTTTGCACGGAGGAGGAAGAGGTGTGGGGATAAAGATGGGAGAGGATGTTCTGCAGGTGTTGCTTGGTTACTTCTGGTTCTCCTTTTTGCTGGCAGAGGGAGAGCTTAGGCTGGTGAAATATCCAGAAGGAGGTGGTCGTTTTTTCTTAGAACGAGTCATGGTTTTCAATCACAATCACAACTGTTAAAGCTTCCAGGAGCAATTTATACAGAGTTAGATCATAGTGCCTTCCCCTAAACTATAAGAAAAATCATGGAGGGAGACAAGCACGTTGTGTGGGGCAGGAAATGGTTTAAAGTTCTTGATACAAATGAGAAAGAGTTATAGCAGCCATACCAAAAAAGAGAGAAATATAGTACCTATGAACCACAGATATGAACCTTCTTTGGACGGTGACCCAAGCAGTTTTGGCTAAGCCATTGAGGAACTAACTACCGCCGCTCACCTTCAGAGATCTTTAGCGGACTCACACAGCACCTCAGTTTAGATCTCTGAAAGCTCCTGCCACAGAAAGCCAACGCCTCTAATGGACTAAAAACAGTATACCTTCCCCGGGTGTGTTCAGGCATTCCTCAAATGGTTTGGCCCGCCATTTACGACTCTGATGACCGTTTCTGTGAGAGTGGACAATGGAAGCAGACAGTTCTGCATGAGCCACCCATGCCCCCTTGGTCTCCTCCTCAGCCTCGTGCACAGCTGCCGCTCAGGCTGTCAGGTTGCCCCCTTTTACAACAGAAGACCCAACTGCCTGGTTCTACCAAGAGGGGCAATTCCGGCTCGTGGGACTCTCGGACGAGGTGCTGCAGGCTGACTTCGTCATATCAGCCCTTCCAGGAGACATATACAAATGAATAACCTCCTGCCTGAATGCACAGACCAACCCAGTCACACTTGGCGAACTCAGGACAAAACTTGTGAAAGCCTACACCACTCCCATCGCTGAAAACTCTGACTGAGCCCTCAACCTCGTCACAAACCTGATGCGAGACGCCGACCCGAAAGATGCTTGGGCCTAACGTAGGTCCCGATGGGAAGAAAATGGAGATCTGCATTGGTCGCAAAATATTCCTTCGGCAACTCACCACAGATGTCTGAGGGCAAATAACTGATCCCTATACCCTCCCTGATAATGCGCTTGTGGAGAAAGCAAAAAAACTAACCATGTCGACCAAGGCTGTGAAGCTCACCGCTCCCCCATCTCCTGTATGCCTAGCAGCAGAGAAGGAAGAAGAAGGAGAGGACCTGACGCAGGGTATCAGCGTCGTGACCCAGAAGAAGACCTCCCACCTGCGGTGGGGTGAAAACTCCTGGTGCTACTACCACTGAAGATTTGGGAGGCACTCCAGGAAATGTGAAAGCCCCTGCACCTACCAGCAGTAAAAAAATGGTGATGGCGGACAGAACCAGACTCACCTGTGGCAGCGGCCTTGTTGGAACCACACGCCGTAGGATTCTACATCCGCAATGCAATATCCGGTCGGAGGATGCTGGTGGACACCAGGGCGATGCATTCGATATTCCCACCGTCAGGAGAAGACCGAAGCCTCGGCCCAGACAGCCCAACTGCCCTCGTCACCGCCAACGGGACCCCCATCCGCTCCTATGGCACGAAGTTCCTTGAAATCTCCATCTTGGGGCGCAACAACGTCTGGTACTTCATCATTGCAGATGTCAGGGTTCCACTACCAGGGGTGGACTTCCTGGCATGAATGGCCTCCTGGTGGAGGTTGGCCACAAGTGCCTCCTCAACATGGGGACATGCTGTTCTCTACCACTCACAGCGGGCCCAGGCGCCCCCACAGTTTGCACCATCCCTCCACACAAATATGGTAACCTCCTGCAGGAGTTCCCAGAAGTCTTCAAGCCAAAGCCTCATCAGGTAGCTGGGGCTATGCCCAAACATGGAATATTCCACCACATCACCACCACGGGCCCCCTGATGAATGCAAAGTTCCGATGACTCCCTCCAGGCCGCAAAAAGGGCGTTCTCGGAAGTGGAGCGAATGGGGATCTGCCGGAAAGCATCAATCCCTTGGGCCTCTCCCCTCCACATGGTGCGGAAACCTGACGGCACCTGGAGGCCATGTGGAGACTACCGAAGACTTAACTTTGCAACGATCCCCGATCACTAATCCATGCCAAACATGCGGGACTTGACTGGGGCCCTCTGTGGAGCAAAAATTTTCACAAAAATGGATGTCTTAAAATCTTATTTTCAAGTTCCGCTACATCCTGAGGACGTTCCCAAGACCACCATCATCACGCCTTTCGGCTCCTACATCTTCCATTACCCTACCTTCAGCCTGAGAAACACAGAGGCCACCTTCCAGTGCCTGATGGACAGCATCCTGTGGGACCTGCCCTTCTGTGTCTGCTACGTTGATGACATTTTTATTTTTACCAGGTCCCCGGAGGAGCACCTGCATCACATCCGAGCAGTTCTGAGATGCCTGCAGGAAAACGGGTTGTTCATCCAATTTGACAAGTCCACCTTCAGCACCGAGAGGGTGGACTTCCTCTGACACGAAATCTCCACAGCAGGCATGCGCCTCATGGCCTTGAAGGTGGACGCAGTGCAGAAGTTCCCGACCCAACAACAGTCAAGGCCCTGTAAGAATTCATTGGAATGGTGAATTACCAAAGGCGGTTTATCCCCGACGTTGCCCGAACCATGTCCCCTTTAACACAGGTCCTGAAGGGTAAACCAAAGACCCTGACGTGGGAAGCAGAGCAGCTGCAGGCATTGCTCAACACGAAGATGGTCCTCACCAAAGCCATCACCTTGTCCCACCAGGACCCCACCGCACCCTTACACCTCACCACTGATGCCAGTAACATCACTTGCTGGGCCGTCCTCGAGCTGATGGTCCAGGGCATCCTCCAGCCGCTCACCTTCTTCAGTAGAAAACTGTCACCCGCCGAGACAAGGTACAGCACATTCGACTGCGAGCTCCTGGCTGTATACCAAGCAGTGTGCCACTTCCTTTACCTCCTTGAGGGCACTCCCTTCACCATCAGGACAGACCACCGCCCCTTGGTGCACGCCTTCACCAAGGCGGGCGACGCCTGGTCAGCAAGACAATAGAGACACCTGGCAGCCATCGCTGAGTTCGGCTGCACCATCCACTACGTCCCCGGCAAGAAGAACCCCTTGGCTGACGCCTTTTCGAGAATAGAGATCAACGCCGTCCACCTTGGGTTCGATTATGAAGACCTCGCCAGGGAACAGGCCACTGACCCGGAGACTGCCACATACCGCACAGCCCTCACCTCCCTCAAGTGGGAGGATGTGCCTTTTGGACCCTCAGGTACAATGCTCCTCTGCGACACCAGCACTGTCCACCCCAGCCCGCTGATCCTGGCCTCCCGCAGGAGGGCTGTATTCGGCGTCATACACGTACCCTCGCAGCCCTTGGGCCGGACGACGATGCGCCTTCTGATGGAGAAGTTCATCTGGCACGGAATTCAGAAGGACTCTCGAGAGTAGGCCAGGAAGTGTGTCCTGTGCCAATCAAGCAAAATAAGCCGGTACACAGAATCGGGCGTGGAGGAGTTCCCTCAGCCGAAACGAAGATTTCGGCCACATTCATGTAGACGTTGTAAGTCCCCTGCCCCTGTCTGAAGGTGCCAGATACCTCCTGACAATAATCGACCGTTCCACCAGGTGGCCAGAGGCAACGCCGATGTCAGATGCAACCACCAAAGCATGCGCCAAAGCCCTTCTCTCCAGCTGGATCAGCCAATTTGGAGTGCCAGAAGATATTACGATGGACTGCGGACCTGTCTTCCTGTCGGAGCTGTGGACCTCCCTGGCCCACCTGATGGGAACATCGCTCCACGCCACCACCGCCTACAACCCAGTGGTTAACGGCATGTTGGAAAGAGTCCACCAATCACTAAAGGCATCCCTTATGGAGCGCTGCACCGGCGAGGACTGGAAAAATCAACCACTGTGGGTCCTATTTGGCCTCTAGACCGCCCCTTGGGCAAACGGCAAGGTATCATCAGTGGAGAAGGTTTACTGGGAACCATTGGCAGTCCCAGGCGAGTTCTTCCCAACCAACGCCAATGACACATACATCTCTATCGCCAGGCTTCAGGAGTCTGCCGGAAAGTTCACGCCCTGCCTCAAGACCTTCTCCAATAGAACCCCTGCAAACACGTCTTCATCAGGGAAGACACCCGCCGCTGACGAGGCCCTACGGAGGTCCCTACCGCGTCCTCCAACGCACTGACAAAGCATACCTCATCTCCATTAATGGTCGCAAGGATTGGATCACGATTGACAGACTGAAACCCACCTTCCTGATAGATGAAGACTGCGCTGATGCAGATCCTGTAGGGTGCCTCGTGCCGCCGCCCCGACACCAGTAATCACTAAGCTGCCCAGACGTGGTAGCGGCCGCCCTCGGAAGACAGTCGAACCACCCGAATATCACCCCAGGGGAGGCATCCCGTCTCCGAAGCCCCCCAAGGACTCCGAGGCCGAGGATCTACCGAGGCAGCTGGTCTCGCGCACCTGGGGTCGCCTCCGCTTCCGCGATTACTAATCAGAAGCTCACTAATATCATCCAACAATTATGTCTTAATTAATGTCTTTTAGGGGGGGGGAGTATTTGTTAGGACAACACTTTGTCTGTAAATGCACATGTTCCAACAATCGCGTTGTTCTTGTCCATCCGAAGAGCGTTCAGCGGGCTTTCCGCCAATGTATATATCATATTCTGTTTACTTTTATATTCATTACTATATGGCTACCAAGAAACACAAATCGGCTGTCGCCGACCAATTTTTACTCTCTCGCGGGTCAGACACCACATTTCCGCCCGCACGTTGTATATATGAATTTCCCTTCTCGGGCTGCTCTGTGAGCAAGAGCCCGTGCTGACACAAGGTCAGCTTAATCTAATAAAAAAACAACAACAGGCTGCTCTACGAGCAAGAGGCCAAGAGCCCGTACTGGCACAAGGCCAGCTTAATCTCAGACAACAACGTAATAAAGTCAGTACACTTTTACCTGCCTCTTTGTTCACACCCTCACACCAGGATGAAATGAAATTGGAAATAGATACAGTTTTGTTCAGCAACCATATCAGGAAAATAAAGAGATGATAGCTAATATTCTTTTATATGCAGATCTATTGTGGGGGGAAAGCTGAAAATAGGAAAGAATTTTTAGAAGAACTGTTGTATTACAGAGAGAAAAACTTGAACAAATACAAAAAAAAGGAATAAAACCCGTAAGAGAGCTGTTATAAATAACAATCCCACCTACTACTACTACTACTAACCCAAGTTCGCGCGATCGTACATAATGATATATGCTTCAAAAATATTATATATTACATTGGTAGAGTTTTATCAATTGTCTTTATTTGTGGTTAATTTGTTTTCATTTAATTTCTTGTGTCATTTTTACATTATTATTGTTTATTTCATGCCAGTTAATTAGTATTAAGTACTTTCTGCTTACAAAAAAGTGATCTGCCTCTCTTACTCAAAATTAAGTGGTCTCTGTTACATTTCAATTACCTTGCATTCGCCGTGACGCCGTCTTGCTTGTTGACATTGGGCCCTTCGTTATACTATCTTCAACAAACACATAGTTTCTCGTAGTTGGTTCATCAGGTGTGACGATGAGTTTGTGGGTAGACAAATACCGTCCTAAGGAATTAGACAAACTAGATTACCACAAGGATCAAGCGGCACATCTGAAGAAACTGGTAAGAAGTTACCTGGATTGTGTCGGCATTCTTATCCTAGGTAGTACCTAGTAGGTACCTAGCTAGCTACCTAGTACTTGGCCTACTAGGCTAGTAGGTAGTAGGTACTTAATACCTAGTAGATTCACATCAAGCGTCCCTTACGGCGCTCCTGATTGGCTATTGATAAGCCAGTCACAGACCGCAGGGTACAGAGTGGACCATGTACGATCAGCGTGAACAATCCCAAAAAAAGTACATTATAACGTGTGCTGACATCGGAGATGTTCATCAGTCGCGACTTGTTGTTGGTGAGAAATGGAGCTAAAGACCTCTACTCTCCTTTCGAAGTAAGTATTAGGCTAGTTCCTATAGCCTAGAAATTAAGGCCAAATTTAAAGCATTAAACAGAGGGTAGTGAAAAGGGTGTCCAACGCAGTGCAAATCTCACCAAAACGCGTTCAACATTTTTACTTACAACTAAATATTTAGAAGATTGACGCCATCTCGATATTTACGGAGTCGCTTGTGTCAATAAACTAACCATTTCCTGTGATAAATCCGCACACCAGTTGTACCCACAGACGCTGGGGCACTTTCATCACAACAATCGGAAAACTTTCCCTCACCGAGTAAACAACTGTTATGGTAGAAGATGACGAAGCGTGCACTTCGATAATTTTTTAAATAAATAGGGTAGAATATCACAGCAGGCCAAGCAGGCCACCTACAATCAACACCTAGCCACCCTCCGAAAAAGTACATTATAGCTAACGCATCCTGACACTGGAGATGGGCATCAGTCGCGACTTCTTGTTGGTGAAAAACGGAGCTAAAGACCTCTACTCTCCTTTCGAAGTAAGTATTTTCTCCAAAGTTAGAAATTAAGGCCAAATTTTAAGATTTAAACAGAGGGTACTGAAAAGGGTGGCCTACTGCAGTGGAAATCTCACCAAAACGCTTTAGAAATTTTTACTTACAACTAAAAATGTTTCGAAGATTGACGCTATCTTGATGTTTACGGAGTCGCTTGTGTCAACAAACTTCCCATTTCATGTGCTAAATCTGCACACCACTTGTACCCATAGACGCTGGGGCACTTTCATCACAACAATCGTAAACCCACCTCTTACCAGCACTTATTCGTACTTATTCAAGGGGACTACGGCATTCTTTGCGGCGTTTTGCGCTCTTCAATTGTTTATCAGTGTTGTCAATTGGTATGTGTTTACCCTCCAAACTAGGTATAAGACTTACACAAAACCGGGGAAATAAGTGAAATTAGCGTATCTATTTGTAGTATATATACATATTAGAGCAATTTTATCATTACTGCATTACTATGACAACTAGAATTCATCGAAACAGTTTGTAAATGCATCGGCGTATGTGTGACGCTCCACTAGATTGGCAACGATGAGCCATTTTTCCTCACGTCGTCTGCTCGTAAGTATACATCCGAAACATTTGTAATTTTGGGGGGTTAATTTGGTTGCAAAAAAGGGATAATGGACATGAATTAAATAAACATTTTGAAGTAGAGTTAAACTAAATATTGAGTAAAGTAAACAATTAAGGGAATAAAGCTTTGCATCTCATAATCAGTGTTGTCGTCTGCTGCTCGTAACTTTGTTTACGGAGTGAGTGCTTAGGAAACACGAACAGCAATGTGGTTCGAGTGCACTGTGGAGTGAATTAAGACCAAAATGTGTATAATTACAATCAAATAAGCACTGTGGAGTTTCAGTTGTGATGGCAGTAAGGATAAAACCACTGATTACAAGGTAAGAATGAATTCAGTTCCAACCATAACCCCGGGAATAACAAGTTTCATACTTTTAACTAATATAGGCACAAAATGTTGTTTTATTGTGCTGATTACAACTGCAATCTTGAGTAAGATCAATAAACGTTACATACATACGCTAACATTGTTCAAATGAGTGCTGGGAAGGCTGGGGAAAGATGGTGGCCGTCACTGATGAGAACCGTCCATGCAAAACGTAGCCGCCATATTGGATTTCAAAACTGCCTTGAAAACATATTTTACGAAGAGCTCACATGCTTATTTAATTCGTATGGGGCTTTCATATATCACAATATGTTGACGAAACTTCAGTCTTTTAAATGGTATGCTTAGAGTTGCAATTGTATTCATGTTTCACCAATTAAATATCGAGTGAATAAGACCCGTCCACCGTGATGAGGGTTGGCTTGTCGTGATATTCTACCCTAGTAAAACATCAATATTTTGCATACTATTTATGATGATTAATTTGAAAATATTCGTTATTGAAAAAGTAACTCGATTCTGACTCAAATTTAAGTATAATTATTTTTTGGAATTAGGGCTAGAACGTTCTTATAAGGGGGCCGGCCGGCTAATGCCCTTTTTTAAGGACAGGACTTTGATATTCATACCACTTAATAAGGTGACTTGGGACATCTCCAAACCGCATATGATTTTCGCCTCTGACCTTCGGTTTTGTGACGCTAGGCCGATTTATCCCAAAAATAACCCTTTTTCAAATTCTATCTCCTCCCTTGATATTTAATATTAAGACCTTGGATTACTACCATATATAGACCTGATGTAGACCTCCAATCGAATGGAGAGTTTTTTTTCTAAAAGTCATTTTTTTGCTAGGTATATATGAATTTTTCAATATGGTAAAAAAATAAACCCTATAAATCAGGAGAAAAAAATTTAAAAAAAAAATACGAAACAAAAATTGGAAAAAAGGGCTCTATTTGATTGTTCTATAATGTCTTTTTGAGTTATATACCAAATTCCAATGTTATAGCTTTAAAACTAAGTGAGAAGATAGATTTTGAAGGTCAATAAGTATAGTTTTGAGATACGGGCGTTCAAAGTTTTCCTTCGTATTTCTATAAAGACAATGTTAATAAATAATGATTATTATGAATGTATATTTCTTTTTTGTGTATTAAGAAACCAAAACTATTTTATTTATCATAATTTAATCATAAATGATGTTCCCTTTGCTCATATATCGCAGCCTGGGGCACTGCTTGAGGCAAGATGGGGCACTCCTTCCTACGCAATTCTCTCTCCCCTTCACTAACTCTGGTTATTACAGCGAATTTTCTTCTTCTGTATGTTAGCGAGATGTTTTCCTTGTATTTTCCTCTTTGGCATGATGAAATTCTTGCCCGAAACAAAGATAAACAAACGTAAATGCAAGAAAATGTCAAGAGGTGAAACTCGAAGGCGTACTCTTTTTTTACAAAGACAATTTAATAAATCATGATTATTATGAATTTCATATTCCATGGGTATTTAAAAAACAAAACTTTGTTATTTATCATAAATGAAGATCTCTTTGCTCAAAGATCGTAGCCTTGGGCACAGTGTGATGTGTGCTGTCAAGCAAGACGGGGGCGTTACTAAGCAACCCTTACTTCGCAATCCTCCCCTCTCTCTTCACTAACTACGCATATATTATGATATTCTGTAATAATACTTGAGCGTCTGTATGTTAGCGAGATGTTTTCCTTGTCTTTTCCTCATTGGCATGATGAAATTCTTGCCAAAACATACATAAACATATGTAAAAGCAGGCGAATGTCAGAGGTGAAATGGAACGTGTAGACTACTTGAAGTCTGTGATCGCACTAAATCAGGACTGGACTTGGTAGCTGAGCCTGAAGTCTCCTTCTCAACTCAGGGAATGTCTACAGATGCCATTTCTCCCAATTTCTTTGACAATAATTATCAAAATTTACGATAATAGAAGAAATATTGCATTTTCTTGTACGGATCAATGTTTTAGGCTTATTGAGTTACGTTAACTAATTACCCTGTAACTACGAAAGTCAGAGGAATTTTGACGAAATATTTTGTATACGTATTCTTAATTGCCATATGAAGCTCCATGAATTTTTTCATGACTTTGCATTTTTTGCCTTATACCACCATATATAGGGGTTCCGGCCGGCCCCCTTAAGTTCTGTATTATGACGTCACGACATCTTTACTTTCGTACCTATTGTAAATAATTGCTTTACTCAACTTTCTTGCAGAACAGTTTACCAGTTATTCATGCAGATTATCAGCTCTTCATGTATTTGTTATAATCGTAATGCGCATATATATCTTTATTATTTACTTTTTGGATATATGAAGATGTTTTACTGCCGGATTATTGCCGTAGTGTGACGCAATCGTTTTCGGTCCCTGGGCCTCTGTTTTCGCACCAAAAGAAATTATGGGGCCGAATTTGCAATGACCAGAAAGTTGTTAAAAGAGGAAAGTTAGCATTGAGGGCCATATGTTTTGATTGAGAAAAATACAAATTTATTCAATATCTAGCTTGTAAAAAATACTTTATTACAAAAAACTTGATTGACAACTGCAGCATACCTACTATGGGTTTCAGCGACAGTGCAAGCACATTTTTAAACATCTAACTTACCTGGTAGTTATATATATAGCTTAAGTCCCTGTGACGTCACGGCAGAATTTCAAAACTCGCAGAAATCGCCGATTGGGTAGTCAGATGTACCACGTGTGCGCCCTCTACCCAGGTACCTGGAACCATTCCAACTATTCCTCAGATCTTCCCTGCTGCCGTTTCAGTGAACATCGTAGATTTTCGCTCGCTTTCGCCCGTGTTTTTTGGCAATTAGTTTGGTGAAGTACACTTTGGCTTTGGCTTTCGCTTGTTTTGGGATTTGATTTTTGGATTTTCTTGGTACTGTTCAGATTTTGTTGGTTCGACCCTTGCTTTTCTTGATCTCTCTTTGGCTTTTCCAATATGTCTGACTCTTCGAGTGTTAGGAAGTGTGTGAGGGGATGGCCCATAGACTGAAGGTCCAATGGTCCCGGAAGAGATATAATCTCCCTCCCACCTGCAGGCTCTCACTGGTTGGCTGCAGGTCTGCTACCTCTGCCTCGACCTCTTGCTCCGCCACGTAGCCGGGCGCCACCTCTGGCTCTGCGACTTCCGGCATGCCTATTGTAGACACGAAATGCGCCTCACGACTCATAGGAGGGGTGGAAGGCTGGGGAGGTTACTATGGCTGTTGAGGCTGAAGGCTGCTGAGCCGGTGTAGTTTGTACCAGAACAAACTGCTGCTACGGTTGAGCCTTAGATGTCGAAGGCTTACCGACCTGAGAGACCGGAACCGCTTGCACTACCGCCTGAGGATGAGAGGTCCGGTAGGGATGGAACTTCCTTGGCCTCATCCTAGGTCTGGATTGGGGTCCCGGGCCATCAAACTTTCTTTTGAAAGGAAGTCCCCAACAGACCCAAAGACTCTGGTTAGCTCTGGCTGCCTCATGAAAGACGTTAACTTCGTCTTTCGGGAACAGATTTTCTCCCCATATTGAGGACTTTATGGGTCTGTTAGGCTCGTGCCTTATAGAGGCACCCGCCAGGACGTACTTTCTGCAGACTCGTCTCGCCATAATGAAATCGTACAGGTCCATTTGGAAAGTCTGCAACAGGGCTTTCGTGAGGACCCGGAACAACTGTTCTTTGGTGTAGGTTGACACGAACAACTCCGCCGCAGTGACTGAGTTGATCGACCTTCCTAATCTGGTTCTTGCCTCGAATTCCTCTTTGACCAAGTGGTCCGGAATCCTAGGTAGCTTTTCTGCAAACAGGGTGGGGGCGCAATCCGGGTCAAGTTTACCTGCCGTAAACGTAGCCGGAGCGTCCTCCCAGAACTCCACATCTGCGGGGAAGAGTAGAGAGGTAGCCTCTATCTCCTTTAGAGTTGGTAAGGGTTTATCCTCCGCCGCAGCTTGCATGGTTAGTTCCGCCACTTTGGTTGTACAGGGTGACGGAACTCCTTCTGGGGTCACAAACATAGTGAAGCTACCTTTATGTGGCGTCAGTTTGGTGTTAACGCATCCTCATTCAGAAAGGGTGCGAACCCATACAGCTTGAGCTTGGTCCCTAGGGAAGATCACTGTCTCCTTCGGGACCTTATATACTCTGACTAGCGTATGTTCCGCTAGCCTGACGAATCCGTGGAATGGGAATTGGAGACCCTCCTTGAAGAACTCAAAGTCCTCCACCGGGCGGGTTCTGCACCCTTCGATCGTCAACTTCCCATCTGAGAATGGGGCATGTAATGCTTGCCGCCACGGGTTGTTATTCTCAAATGGCGGCAGCATAGACGCATCCGGAACTGTCATGGTCAGAGCCGTGGTTGACGAGAGGCTTGAGTCGATACGATTCGCCTCGGGCACGGATACCTCCAGGCCAGACAATAACGTCCCTGACCGAGAGGATCAGACCCCTGGAGGAAATGATGACCAGATTCCTCCAATCCGGAACCACGGCTCTGACCATGACAGTTCCGGATGCGTTCTAGGCTATGCCAAAGATCTCCTCCAAAAGAAGGCTATAAAAGAAGTAAAATGCCTAAAGTTTCAAGGACATCTGTTCAGTGTCCCAAAAAGGGACTCAAACAAAAGAAGAGTGATTCTGGACTTGTCCCGTCTCAACTATTACATTCAATGCGACAGATTCTGCATGTTGACCGTCTCACAGGTGCGGACCTTACTTCCCCGTGAGGCCATCACCTTCTCTATAGATCTTACAGACGCTTACTATCATGTTCCGACAGTAAGGAACTTCTCTCCGTACGTAGGCTTCAAACTAGGAAAACAAGCTTACTCATTCAGAGTCATGCCGTTCGGGCTCAACATTGCGCCCAGGGTATTCACCAAATTAGGAGAGATGATAGTTCAAGAACTAAGAACTCAAGGGATAATGTTAGTAGCCTATTTAGACGACTGGCTCATTTGGACAGCCAGCGACGAAGAGTGTCTCAAGGCAACAGCCAAGGTGATAAAATTCTTGTAATTTCTGGGTTTCCAGATAAACAAGGAAAAATCTCGGCTAGTTCCGGCTTCCCGGTTTCAATGGTTGGGAATCCAATGGGACCTATACAAGCACAAACTATCCCTCCCATCGAAGAAGGTCAGAGAGATAGCGAAGGCTACGAGACAGTTCCTCAAGAACAAAAAGGCTTCTCGGCGTACCCAAGAGAGAATCCTAGGTTCGCTACAGTTTGCGTCGGTAACAGATCTCCTATTGAAAGCCAGACTGAAGGATATCAATCGAGTCTGGAGAAAGAGAGCCAATGTCAAACTCAGGGACAAGATCTCTATAATTCCATCTATTTTAACAAAAAGGCTCCGTCCATGGACGGAACGCCGGAACCTGGCCAAATCAGTATCACTACAATTCCCTCCGCCGTCTCTAACTATCCACACGGATGCATCTCTGAGCAGTTGGGGAGGCTATTCACAACACAAGAAAGTCCAGGGAACGTGGTCGGAGATATTCCGCCAGTTCCACATCAACATTCTAGAAGCGATGGCCATTTTCTTGACACTAAAATGCCTGGCTCCAGCCAGAAACACTCATATAAGATTAGTCTCGGACAGCTTAGTAGTAGTCTACTCCATAAACAGAGGAGGCTCCAGGTCAAGCAAAATAATTCACGTAATGATTGCGATTTTTTCGTTAGCAACGAAAAATCATTGGCACCTGTCAGCCACCCACCTGGCAGGAGTAAGAAATGTCATCGCAGACTCGCTTTCCAGGACGACTCCACTGGAGTCGGAGTGGTCCCTGGACATGAAGTCATTCCGTTGGATTTGCAATCAAGTCCTGGACCTTTAAGTAGATCTGTTCGCCACGGAATCCAAGCACAAATTACCATGTTACGTGGCACCCAACCTAGACCCTTTAGCTTACGCCACAGATGCGATGTCCATAGATTGGAACAATTGGCAGAAGATTTACCTGTTTCCACCGGTGAATATTCAGATGAAGGTCCTGCACAAGCTAAGATCTTTCATGGGACAGGTAGCATTGGTGGCACCCAGCTGGCCAAAGAGCAACTGGTTTCTGCTTCTTCTAGAACTGAATCTCCGGCCCAAACGGATCCCCCGTCCAGAACTGACACAGGTAGTACAAACTCAGGCTGTGTCAGCTTCCTCAAGAATTCTGAGTGCCCTAACTTTATGGATTTCATGAAGTTTGTGGCCCAAAAGGAAGCTAGTATTGATCCACTAAACATCTTATTCATAGAATCAGATAAAAGAGAATCAACGCTCAGGCGGTAGGATTCAGCAGTGAAGAAATTGGCCATTTTTCTAAAAAATTCAGATGCTCAAAATATGACTACAAATCTGGCAATTTCGTTCTTTAGAACTCTATTTGAGAAAGGCCTGGCCGCCAGTACCATTAATACGATCAAATAGGCCTTAAGGAAGATTTTTCAGCTTGGCTTTAATATTAACTTATCAGATTCATACTTCTCCTCGATTCCAAGAGCATGTGTCCGTCTGAGACCAATAGACTGCCCCCATACGGTCTCCTGGTTTTTGAATGATGTATACTTAAATTAGCCTCAGACAATGGTAATTAGTCTTGCTCACAGATAACCCTTCTCAGAAAGACCTTATTCTTAATGGCCTTGGGTTCAGGTGCCAGAATATCTGAACTCTCGGCTCTCTAGAAATCCAGATCATGTTGAATTCCTCCCGTCGGGTGAAGTATTACTATCCCCAGATCGGAAGTTCTTGGCTTAGAATGAGGACCCACAAAACAGATGGGCTCCATGGAAAATTATTCCTCTGACACAAGACGCATCATTGTGTCCTGTTATTACCGTTAAATCCTATCTGGCCAGGACTTCCAAAAAATCTTCTGGCCCCCTTTTTATTAGAGAGAAAGGTGGTACGATTTCTCTTAAAGGTATTAGACAACAAATACTCTACTTTATTAAACAGGCCAACCCGGATTAGTCCCACACGTCCATGACATCTGAGCAATGGCTACCTCCATTAACTATTTTCACAATATGAATTTCGAAGACCTGAAGAAATATATGGGTTGGAAATATCCAGCAATATTTAAACGCCACTATCTCAAGAACTTAGAGGCCCTTAAATTCTCAACAGTGGCTGCAGGGAGCATAGTCTCTCCTGAATGACCGAGTCTTATCAACTCCTTCCCTTAGCCCTTTTGGTCAGTCCTTTTTCCCTTAAATACTCTCTCCTTCCTACCTGCCTCGTTCGTATTCCCTGCCAACCCTCTCTCTTCCGGGCCGGGCTGGTTTGTTTGCCATCCCGTCACTGGAACTTGTACATAGCATTGAGACCATGTTGGTATTACTGACCTGTCTGTACATACTTTTTTGTGTATTGCTTTAGATACCATTCTATTATATTGTTTTATTATTACTAATTTTAAGCTCTAGTTTAAGTCCTAGTTTTAATTAGTAAGTAAGTTTTCTGCCTTATTACGGCGCATTAAATTTATTCTTTAAGTGAACCTTAGGCTTCATTATCCCTTTTATATACTTGTTTGGTATCTGTTAAGCTTGGATGGCAATTCTCTGATACTTTTCCACCGGCAGACACAGGTCAAACCGAGAAAAGGGATTTTGACAAAGGAAAAATTTATTTCTGGGGGAAGACCTGTGTCGCTAGGTGAACCCATCCCTTCTTCTTTCCCCACCCTTAGCCAGTCCAAAGCTTGGGTGTCTATTCCAGGAATGAAGATGGCGGGCGGGTAGTAGTAGTTGTAGCGAGAGCGAGCGGAAGGTAGGGGGAGTAGCCTTTGTAACGGCTCTTGCCGTGGGAGGGATTTTGAAAGGAATCCTCTAATTGGCAGAAGACCTGTGAGTAGTTGCTTCCACTCGCCTTAGTGCTTATACTGACGCCCTTGGGGTGATCGAGCTGAGGGTAGTAACTTCAGCATACCATGCTAGCTTTTTCTCTGGTATATTTAGGATCTATTTATACTTAGAAAAGTGAGCTACAGGAACTTTTCGCCGGGCGACACAGGTTTTCCCCCAGAAATAGATTTTTCCTTTGTCAAAATCGCTTTTGTAATTCTGTTTAATGATACGGCACCAATAACCTTGTCGTTGCAACGCCGGTAAGAACTAACAAATCAATCAATATTAAGACAGTGAACATGAGAGGTCCGTCAAGTAATCTCTGGTGCTCTGTTAAAAACCCTTCGAAACTGCTTTTTAAGAATGAGATTTCTTGTTTTTTGAGGGAGGTCATAATGGAATTGCGCTCTAAATAAGTGAAGACTTGCTTCCTGTATTTAAAGTCAAAGCCCATAAAATTAGGGCAGTGGCCACATCGTTGGCATTCAGGCATATGTCTATCAGCACTTATGCTAACTAATTTTTGGAAGTGCAAATCAGTGTTTGCGACACATTATTTGAAATAAGTGGAAACTATTTTTGAAGGTTGCAGTTCACTCTGTCCTCTTTCAGTGGCTGGTGTGGTATTGGGGGAAGAAACATAGAAGTTCTTCTTCTATTCAACCTCTTTCACTTTGATTAGTTTGCTGAGTTTGGGGGTGCTGGAGGGACTAAGTGCCTAGGGTACCCGTCAATTTAGTTTGTTATTGTTAGATGGGTATTGGTTTTTAATCAGTGTAGGAGACAAAATTCTCAGGTTGTTGATTTTGTATTGGGCTAGGGCAATTATTTGTTAGTTTTGAGGGCCAACAGATAACTCCTTGGAACTCAACCTTTGTATGTTTTGTAGCATTTGGAGTATGTAGTACTCCTTTGCTACAAGGCTCCCACCATGTTGCTACAGTAAAGATGAACTCCAACCAGAGGCAATATCTATCTGCGCAGCTCTCTTAACAGGTAAGGGCACAACAAAATGTATTTCTTACTGTTCTTGATTTTTACTGAGTACAGGCAGTCCCCGGGTTATGACGGGTTCGGCTTACGACGTTCCGAGTTTAAGGTGCTTTTCAATTCCATTCATCAGAAATCATTTCCAGGGTTACGACACATGTTCGAGTGTTACGACGCCTACAACGCTCATCTGGCAGATGAAATATGACACCAAAAATGCAAAATAATCAATATTTCAAGTTTTTTTTAATGAAAAATGCAATAATAATGCAGTTTACATAGTTTTCAATGCACTCCAAAGCATTAAAAGTAAGGTTTTCTTAGGATTTTTGATGATGTTCTGGCTTACAACGATTTTCGGCTTACGACGCGTCTCAAGAACGGAACCCCCGTCATAACCCAGGACTGCCTGTATTTGAGTTATGCCCATGAATCCCACCTCCTCTTAGTTTGGGATTCAGCTGTGTAAGTACTTGGTAAGTTTCATATATAAAAATGACATTTTTATAATAAAACAAAGTTTTAAAAACATACTAACCAAGTAATTATAGAATCAAACCCCTCCCTCCTCCCTGCTGATGGGCATTGGACATAAACAAATTGAGCTGTTATGCTGTGTTGTGCCTAAAACAAATTAATATTTTTTTAGCTGCTGCGCGAGTTTGAAACTATAGCTGTGTAATTACTTGGTAAGTATGTTTATAAAACTTTATTTGATAAAAATGTCATTTTGCAAAGTAAAATAAGATTATTAGAAACGTGTATATTTTGGTGAAATTTACGATTGTCTTGTAAAAGAGATCCCACAAGGGATTGTAAATAGTAATTTTCAACTTCTCATGGAAGGTAGGAAGAATTTTTTTTTTTTTTATACCATGTGCATTTGCATATCTTCCTCTTTCCATATACAGGCAGTCCCCGGGTTACGACGGGGGTTCCGTTCTTGAGACGCGTCGTAAGCCGAAAATCGTCTTAAGCCGGAACGACGCTTGGAAATATGTCTTAAACTAATAAAAAGTTATAAAAACCTTACTTGTAATCCTTTGGTTACACTACATGTTGTTTCCTGTAGTTTTATGTACAACCTGGAGTTATTTTCATAAAAGAATGCTGGTTCTTGAAGGTACTATTGTAATCCTCTGGTGACACTACATTCTTGAAGTTTTATGTACAACCTGGAGTGATTTTGCAAAATCTTGAGGGCTACAAGAACAGCTGATTACTATTTACGTATCATATAGACTAATTAAAGTAAATGTATCTTTAAATAGGCTATATATTAGTATCAACAAAACATTTCCTGCCATGAGTCAGAGGCCGTTTAAGTAAGAAACGAACACTTCTCTGTCTATCTGTTCAGAAAATAAACGTTACGTCAATCCCCGAGACCATTGTTGCCAAAGCGTCTCTCTCTCTCTCTCTCTCTCTCTCTCTATCTCTCTCTCTCTCTCTCTCTCTCTCTCTGATCAAATTACATTGGAAACTTGACATACGATTGCCCTAATATACGAATGTTTTGAGATACAACAGAAAATTTGCGAAATACAAGCTTTTGATATACAACGAAATATTTGAGATATGATTTGCGATGAAGTGTTAGTTGTATAGGCGACCGATAAATGGCGTTCAGTCTGTTTTGTTTGTTGGTGCTGCATGTTAACACGTCGTTGTTTAGTTCGTTGTATTTGCGCCTATTTTTTCGTGTTATTTTGTCTATTTTATTATTAACCATGGGTCTCAAAGCTAAAGACAAAGCAGGTGATAAGAAAAAAACCCAAGAAAAATGATTTCGATGGAAGCAAAACATGAAATTATAGCAAAGCATGAACGTGGCGTTCGTATCGTCGATTTGGCAAACGAGTATGGTCGAAATCCTTCTACAATATCCACGATCATCAAGCAGAAGGAAGCTATACCCCCGAGACCATTGTTGCCAAAGCGTCTCTCTCTCTCTCTCTCTCTCTCTCTCTCTCTCTCTCTCTCTCTCTCTCTCTCTCTCTCTCTCTGATCAAATTACGTACTGGATAATGTCTCTCAGGTTTTGGATACTTCGATTTTGCCAAATATTGAGGGCTACAAGAACAGTTGATTACTATTTACGTATCATATAGACTAATTAAAGTAAACCAGTATTCTTTAAAACGGCTTATATTATTAGTATCAACCAAAACATTTACTGGCATGAGTCAGAGGCCGTTTAACGAAACGAACACTTCTCTGTCCTTAACTCGGAGCGTCGGAAGACGCCTCTCTCTCTCTCTCTCTCTCTCTCTCTCTCTCTCTCTCTCTCTCTCTCTCTCTCTCTCTGATCAAATTACTGGATAATGTCTCTCTTTGGATACTTGGAATTTGCGTTGTAATCTAACCAGAAACTTCGTTTTGTTATTATTACTGGAAACAAGCAATGATTTTTTCATTATTTGCGCTTTTGGACTGTTATATGTAAACTAGTATGTATTCATTCGCTCGGAAACTAGTTCCGCATATGAGGCGTCACTAAAACACATAGAAAAATACAACATAAAAAGTGTCGAAAATCATCATAATCTCAAAATTTTTTTTGTAATCTAACCAGAAACTTATTTTTATTAATATACTGTGCTAAACTATAAAGGATTTTTATCATAGTATGCGTTTTTTAAAAGCGTCGTTAACTCGGAGCGTCGGAAGCGTCAGCGTCGTAACCTCGGAACAAGCGTCGTAACCCAGGACGGATTTTTCCATTGAATATTTAAGAAAAAGCGTTGTAACCTCGGAACGTCGTAAGCCGGAACCGTCGTAACCCGGGGACTGCCTGTACAGTGGTACCTCGAGATACGAAATTAATCCGTTCCGAGACTGCCTTCGCATTATGAGTTTTTCGTAACTTGGAACATATTTTACATGTAAAATGGCTAATCCGTTCCAAGCCCTCCAAAAACACCCCAGTAAATTATATTTCCAGGCCTAAAACACATGTTCTAGGGTTACGACGGAAGAAATATGACTCCAAAAAGGCAAAATACTGTACATACTTGAGTAATATTCAACTGCATGTAATGTTCAACCCCATTTTTACTGCATATATTAGGACTTTAGCATATGTCCCTTAGCAATAAGCCTAGCCTATGTTAGCGGTTGCTACTGTAGCCTAGTCTACGATTCTGACGTCTAAACCTAAGAGCTAAAATCTTAGAATTTGCCAATAAAATGTATAAATAATCAGTATGTACTCATTTCAAATAATTATTAATTAATCATTAACTATAATACACAAACAAACAACCAAACAAAACCTTCCGATCGATTGTTTACATCCAGCTCTTACCCGTCTTTAGAGTATCGAACGAGCGCCAAGCAATCGTTTTTCCTAGCACACAGTAAGCCATAAATTGTCATTAGTATCTCTCTTCAACTAATAAACCACCCAAAAAGTATAATAAAACCATTCATTTCTATTCTTTATTCTATCTTTACCTAATGAAGATACCGAGTTACTGACAGCTATAATGAAACATGCTTATACGTAACGTAATAATAAAACAGAAGAAGAATTCTAAAAAATACGTATTTGTTGTTGGCAGTCTTGAATTTATTTTTTATTTTATTTTATTTTTACTGATATCTAATTCACAATTTTTTTATTTTTTTATTAAATATTGCATGTACTCATTTCAAATAATTATAAGTAACCATTAACTATAATAAAACAAAAAACAAAAAAAAAGCTTCCAAACGTCTGTTTAAACTCTAGCACTTACGGCAGTATCGAACGATCGCCAAGCAATCTTTTACACAGTAAGCCATAAATTTTTCATTATCTCTCTTTCAACTACTGAAACTACCAAACAGTATAATAACCATTCATTTTCTATTCTTATTCTATCTTTACCTAATGTTTTTTTTTTTATTAAATGTATTGCATGAATAAGTTTTTCAATTTACAGCAACCTTTTACCAATAGAATACTTAAAGCACAAGGGGTAGATGCTGACCAATAGGAGAGCAGGACCTTATGGGGTGACTAGCATCAGGAACCAATGGGAGAGCGGGAGGATGGTGGCGAGTTTACTCAGTTGGCGGCGCGGGAGTTTTAAAATTGTTCTCGGTGGTCCGGGCGAATCTCGGGACTTTACTGCAACAACCTTTCGTATCTTGAAAACTTTTCGTATGTAGAGCAGTAAAATTTTTCACATTGGCTTTCGTAACTTGGATTTTTCGTAAGTTGAGCCTTTCGTATCTCGAGGTACTACTGTATATGTGTTTTTTTTTTTGTAAATTAGCTGACCTCCAAGTTATCTTGCCTGGGGTGCATGTTTGTTTTAGCCTGGCTCTTAAGAGGTAGTTTAAAATATCCTAATCTGACATCGTGCTGACAGAGTGAAATATTAGTATTTTGCATTTTTGTAGGACGAGATGATGAATTTGCTATGTAATTTACTATTAGATTCTGTCTTCATTTGTTAATTAGGGGAAGTATGTAGTGACTGCTGGTAAGTTTTTTTTAAGATACAGTTTTTTTGAGCTGAAATTGTATTTTGTAAGAAAATTATGCAGTAATGTACATTTTCATCCTAAGTTTTGTGTTAAGCAAAGTGATGTTGCTAGCATGTTTTGCCAGTTAAAAGAAAAACATTACTTTATAGGTTGAATGTGGTGACTTTCCTCACTTACTTGTGTATGGCCCTTCTGGTGCTGGCAAGAAGACACGCATCATGGCACTGCTGCGTGAACTTTATGGGTCGGGAGTGGAAAAACTTCGTGTTGAACATGAAAATTTTGTTGTAAGTATAATTATTTTAGTGCTTCATATTTTATATTTGTTCTTCCACAAATACAAACCTTTATTCTTTACATGGGGAGTGACCATTCAAAGATCTGGATATGGTACTACAGTTCTAATATTGTTTGTATAATTTGTTTAAGAAAACCTACAAGTAATATTATCAAAACTAAATGAGATATCTTAGTCTTCCTCTGACAAGTCATCATTTTTCATCGCTGCTTCTCCATTTGAACAATGGTCACTGCAGTCCCCACGGACTGTAACACAAAGAGCCCCTCTCTTCTATAGCTGCATCTGATTATTTGGCACTGGTTCTCACTTTCCCTGCAACTGCATCATACCGATTTCAGCAGTTCATCAGGGGCTAGATTACCAAAAAGCATCTTTGGTCTTAACTTATGACTTTGATCAAGTTCCTATCCTCTTCCAATTGGGCTTAAAGCATTAGTATCCAGTTCTTTCCATATTGTTAATTGGATATGCACTCTCAGAGCATGCTGGACACTGGTATCTTCTGTTGGTGGTGGAATTTCTGAATTGATCTTACCCCTATGTGCTTGTTGGAAAAATTTAAGGTATTTGTAATACCATAGGTAATTTTCATTGCCCCAGTTTCGGCTGCTTTAATGCTCTCGCATACAAATTCTTTTTTCTTTTTAACTTTGGTACCGCATGACGCATAATCGGCTAGGTGCTGTATCCCGCATTTTGTTCATGAAACTTACCTGTCAGATATATATATAGCTGTATTCTCTGAAGTCCGACAGAATTTCTAAAAACTTACGACACACGTAGTGGGAGTAGGGTGGTTCCAGTCCCATTCCCGCCGCTTGGGAGGCGGGTATCAGGAACCATTCCCATTTTCTATCAGATTCTTCTGTCGCCGGTGTTGTAACATCTGTTTACAGCACCTCCGCCTCAGGATTTTGGAAAACTTTCTTTGCTTGAGTATCCTCTTGACTTTTTGGTTTTTTGTTTTTGGATCGATAGCTTGGCATACGTGACTTTGGATTGTTTTTGAATTTGGCTTGGTTTTTTCCTTAAATATGTCAGGTTCTAGTTTCGGCTAGTGCCAGAGTGTGTATGAAAGACGAATGCAAGGTGAGGCTACCAAAAGCCTGGTTGATCCTCACACAGTTGAGGTTGTCAGGGGGCACAAGTGTGTAGGTAATGGGACTATGATTTTCGCTGCACGGAGTGTGGACAAAGTTTGTAATGATGCCAAATGGAAGACGTATGAATCTATGTTAATAAATTAGAGCGTGATAGGATCAGGAGGTCTTCCTACCAGGAGTAAATCGGGTAGCAGACAGGGTATTAATGTAACCCCTTCTAACCCTTCTTTAGATTTTGTGACTCCTAACCCCGTAGTGTTGCTTTCGGGCCCTCAAATGGTGTCTGCGGAGGGTAATGCCCTTTCGCTTATTTTAGATTCTTTGAAAACTCTGGAATCTAAGGTTCTTGCCCTTGAAAACAGGCAAAGTGCTAAGTGTAGTGATAGTGCCCCTAGTGAAGTGGAGGGGGCGTCAGATCGGCCCTATAGCGCCTCTAGGCTGCCGGACTCCCAGGACTCAGGGAGAGGGCATGTCGAAGGCCGAAGGAGGGTTACGTTGATCCCCCACCGATCTGACGTCCCTTCAGCAGTACCTGTTGATGCTTCCCAGGCTGCTAAGGAGCGTGCTTCGAGCACGTATCCTAAAGGATTGTTTTCTCGTCTTCCGACGCGTCCTCCCCGCGCAATAAGGGGTGGGGAATCTCGTTCGGATTCGCGACCTTTGAGAGGACGTTTCAAGATCAGGACGCTTCACGTCATGCTTCATCTGATTGGCATTCTTCTCCGGAAAGCGTGTCCTTTCTGCCCCAGAAGAAAGGCTAGGTCGTCTTCTGATGATGACGCCTTAGAGCCCCCAGTCGCTCTAGAGCCAAGGCTGTTCCTGGGAGAAGGAAGAAGGCGTCCCTCGCCCCTCACCTCTCACAGGCATAAGCTCATTCTCGTAAAGAACCTTCGCAGACGGAGATAATCCTTGCTATGCAGCGACAACTGGATGCTTTACTTAAGCAGAAGGAAACGGTTTCTGGTCGTAAGAAGGACGACAGACTTCCGATCAAGAGATCAAGACAGTCTTCTCCGCCTGCTCGTCTTTCGTCCCCGTTTCCTGGTATTTCGTCTTCTAGACTCGTTCGTTCGCCCAGCGTTCGTCTAGAGGTGGAAGTAAACGTCATGGAGAGAGAGAGAGGTTTCTTCATTCTGCCCTCTCTTCTCGACGTGAGGACGCTCGGCGTTCCGACATCGACGTTTCTGATGAGATGTTTTGGTTTCTGACGGACGAATTTGGTACGCCCTGCTCCGCTTACGTCATGCTTGTGTTTGACGCTCATCGGGACGCTCGTCAAGTGTCAATTCCTGTCTCTTCGCGGGACGATCGTAGAGACGCTTCGAGGGATGCTAGGAGAGACGCTCCGCTCATCGCTTCTTTGGACGCTCAGTTGGACGCTGATTTGGACGCTTCGTTGGACGCTCGGAGGGACGCTAGGTTAGACGCTCCGATGGACGCTAATAGACATCGTCGTAAGAGCTTCTTGGACACGATTACGGAAGTTCGCTCTCGATCGGACGTTGTTCCCGAGTCTTTAGATGACGCTACACGTCTTCCTTCTACTTTGCGTTCTACTCAAGTTGTGATTGCTGATCCTGTGTCGGCTAACGATTCTGTTTAAGGGTACGTTACCTCTTCCTTCTCGTCATTGTTCTGATAGGAGACTTGGAGTGAAAGGTCTTCTGCCTCTCCTTCGGGAGTTTAACTCGGGTAAGGAAGAAGGGGAATGAGCTGTTCTTCGGAGGAGGTTGACGAAGAACAACCCTCGACGTCGTCTTCTTCAGACTATCAAGTTTTGGCTCGGCTGTTCCGTGATTCTTTTGGAGATACCTTCCTTCCTTCTGCTCCTCCTTCTCCTCCATCGCAGTTTTCATCGTCGAAAGCTAAGAAGACACCAGGTTTGTAAAGATGAAGACGTCTTTGTCTACCAAGAGGGCTTTCCGGAAAGTTAACACCTGGATGGAGACTAGGAAAGCTAAAGGAAGCACCACTTTCGCCCTGCCTCCGTCTAGACTTAGCGGTAAGGCAGGGATGTGGTATGAAACCGGTGAGGAGTTAGGTTTGAAGGTTCTGACGTCAGCACAGGGAGATTTCGCCAGCGTTGTAGATGCCTCAAGAAGAGCTCTGTTAGCCTCAGCGAAGGTGTCGTGGACTACTTCAGAAATGGATCATCTGTTGAAGGGTCTGTTTAGGTCCTTAAAAGTCTTTAACTTCTTAGACTGGTGTCTCGGAGTGTTAGACAACCATCTGTAAGCCAGATTCGATCAGCTGGGGGAGCTGTCCAGTGTATTGTCATGCATGGACAAGGCCGTCAGGGATGGCTCACAGGGGAGTTAGCATCTTATTTTTCAGCAGGCGTGTTGAAGAAGAGATCGCTGTATTGCAATTTTGCGGCTAAGTCTGTCTCTCCCGCACAGAAGACAGAACTTTTGTATGCGCCGTTCTCGAGTCATCTCTTCCCCAGGCTTTGGTGAGGATCTGGCAGTAAGTCTTCAGGAGAAAGCCACTCAAGACCTTTTGACACAGTCGTCGAGACGTCCTGCTGTCCCTTCCACGTCTTCAGGAGTCCAGTCTTTTAAGAAGCAGAAGCCCTTTCGTGGAGGATCTTCAGCTAGATCTTTACCCCGAGGAAGGGGTCTTCCTAGAGGTAGAGCCCCGGCTAAGTCCAGGGGCAAGAAGTGAGAATGCGTGCCTTCAGTCACCGGTAGGAGCCAGGCTTCAGTTGTTTGGAGGAGCCTGGAGAGAAAGAGAGGCAGACACCTGGTCTCTCAATATCATAGAGAAGGGGTACAAGATTCCGTTCGTAAAGCCTCCCCCTCTGACTTCCACTCCCAGGGACTTGTCCCGTCGTATCCTCAAGAAAAAACAAAGGATTCTTTTCGATCTGCTCGAGCAGATGCTCGAGAACGAGCAGTGGAAACAGGTCTTAGACTGGCTACGCCAGGATTTACAACAGATTGTTTCTTGTTCCGAAACACTCGGGAGGGTGGCGGCCAGTCTTGGACGTAAGTCATCTGAACCTCTTTATAGAAAAGCAAAAGGTTCAAGATGGAGACACCTCAGTCAGTTCTGGGGGCCTTAAGACCGGGGGATT